>NW_019416740.1:230384-277544 GCF_000390285.2 Anoplophora glabripennis
GAAAATGATTTAAAATAAAACGTTACAGATAAAGTACTCGAGCTGTTTTATGACAACAACCAGAGGCCCGATAACGAATCTACGGTCAACAGAATAACAGTGTACTCAGTCTTCAATGCTCAAGTAGACCTGCCCTCAATACATCTCTCTGTACTTCTCTTCACTCGTCAGGTCAAAATTATTCTTAAAGGAACCAATCAAATTCGTTATCTCCTAGGGATTCCCTTATAAAGTAATTATAAGGTGAATGCCATATATTCCTTGACCGCGGCTACGTTGAGTGACCCTTAGGTCTCCCCGAACCCAAGCTTGCCATCATAAAACTAGCGAAAAACATACATCAGCTTAAGTAGTAAATAACTATTTTTATTTATCTAGGTACAAGCTATAAAATATCTTTAGCAAAGGATTTTGAAATTCCCAAAGTCTGAAGGACTGAGAAAGACATCTCCGACACGACCATCCTGACAATCACACGTCCGCTGGTGCATCTATAAACATTTATTTTCATGTCATACAAATCAACAGCCTATTTACATTTCATTTTGTTCAGAAGTCCTGTATAGTGACCAGAGACTCGATAATATTCTCTCGACTAAAATTTTACGGTATATTTTGTTCTTAAGGATACCATCAAGAATTCCCACCAGTTATCATCCCGTCTGATCTCATCAATAAGCACATAAATCATTCTCATTAATTATTTTTATTACAAGCAAATCTCATCCCCCTAGGTATAATTCTCAGCACCCCAATGGTCTGCAACTGTATGCAACATACAGCAAAAACGTGCACCACCATAGTTCTCACAACTATGTACACGTCCACACAAAGCCCCCGCCACATTGTCAACTGCCACAGTATAACACATGTAGTGCGACTTACTCCAGGCCCCCGCCACCTCACCAGCTGCCCATCGCCCCCTGAGCAAATCACTACAAATTTGCAAACAAATCACTCCAGATTTGCAGTTACGACTACAAACTGATGCAAGTGGTACGGCCTCCAAACTATATCTCAGGCCCCCGCCACCTCACCAACTGCCCATCGCCCCCTGAACAAATCACTCCAGATTTGCAGTTACGACTACAGATTGATGCAAGTGGTGCGGCCTCCAAACTACCATTAGTTCTGAGTCTCTGCCCTGGTGGTTTCTGACTCTAACTCAGAGTTCCCATTAACATTAATATCAACATTTTCTAGATCATCGGGGACATCTAACTTTCTGGGAATATGACTTTCAGGCATTATCCTTAAGTTATCATGACTGTACTTATATGAGCGATTACTGCTTAATGATTTTAAAATGTATCTATCACCGTCAAGAACTTCCGCCACTATAAATGGACCTCTGAACTTTGGATCAAGTTTTGTTTGATTTCTTTCTTCGTTTTTAATCAAAACAAAATCTCCTACTTTAAATCTAACAACTTTCGCTTTGTTCTTATCAAATCTAGACTTATCGTATTTAGCATTATTTTCAATATGATCAATCGCATTTTACCGTACATCAGAGATATTGATTTCTTTGTTATCATCATCTACCATTAAGCCAAAAGGCCTGGCTACTTTACCTATTAATAATTCTAAAGTACTAGCTTTGGTGACTCGATTGGTAGTGCAATTCATCGCAAGCAGTATTTCCTCTATGGCTGTTTGCCATGAATGTCCGTTCATCTCCGCGGCCGTAAACATATTTTTAAGAGTGCTCATCAATCGTTCTACTTGATCGTTAGCCCTACTGGATCCTGTAGCTATCAAATGCAACTTGGATTTTTGAGAAGCACAATACTCTAGAAAGTCTTTGCCCGTAAAACATCTACCCTGATCCACTATTACGCGGGCTGGTGGACCAAATATGGATATAGCGTACTTTAAAGCCTTAATGCTATTAGCTGAATCAATTTTACGATTGTGATATAATAGAACATATTTAGTGACAGCATCTATTAAGACAATTACATACTCTTTTGAGTCACTTTTACCGCTCAGTTTTCCCGTAATATCAATGTGAACCGTATGCCAAGGTATGCTGGTTTTAGGTATAGAATGGAGCTCAACTTGGACTTTGCCTGATTTCGTCTTGGAAAGTTTACAAGTAAAACAGTTATGTACTAACTTACGAACGTATTTCGTCATTCCTTCAAACCAATAATACTCGCAAACCTTGTCAAGAGTTTACTCCCATCCTAAGTGCATGACTGACTCATGTACATGATTGATTACTGACCACTTGAAAGCGCGCGGAATGATCGGTAAACAGAACGTCTTACCACGCCTTTGGATCTTCCGATGAAGTAATCCAGACCTAAGTTCGTATGTTTTAGCAAGATCTGTCACTAGCTCATCATTCTCGAGCCTTTTAGATATATCCGAAATCTCAGAATCGCGACGTTGTTCAACGAGAAGCCAGTCATCAGAAATTTCAGTTAAATTAATACGTTTTTCTACGACTTTATTTGTCTCTTCACAAACTGTCGCCGGAAGAGGGTTTCTTGAGAAGAAATCGGCATGAGCCATGCGTTTTCCTTCTCGATAAATAATCTCAAAATCAAAACCTTGTAAAAAAGCCCACCAACGATGGACTCTAGGCGTCAAATCAACTTTCTTTCTAGTAGCTTTTAATGATTTACAGTCTGTAATCACTTTAAACGATCGACCTTGCAAATAATGGCGAAAAAATTTAACTGAATTAAATACCGCCAACGTCTCTAATTCATATGAGTGATATTTGGACACAGTTGGACTAGTCGCTTTACTATAATATTCTACAACTCGGTTTGACCCGTCAAGTTTTTGCATCAAAATCGCTCCATAACCTTCTGAACTAGCATCTGTATGTAATTCAATAGGAAGATTTGGATTAAAAACTGGCTCATTAGTTAATACCGAAATTACCTTTTGACGGACAGTTTCGTGCATTGCCGTCCATTCAAGAGTTCTCTTATTACCTGCGGTCAGGCGGTATAAAGGCTTCATTACCTGTGAGAATTTGGGAATAAAGAAAATTGGGAAAATATGACGAATGCCCTATAAATTGTCTCAACTGAGTTACGGTTTGAGGTGCGGGTAATGCCGTTAAGGCCTCGATTTTACGAGAGTTGGGCCGGATTTCGCCGGCTTTAATCTCATACCCCAAGTATTGCACAGAGGTCTTAAGAAACGAACATTTTGAAAAAATAAAAGAGAATACAGCTTTAATAAGAATACTAATAACTTCTCGAATTCTCTCGAGTGCTTCCTCTATGGTAGAGGCAATAATCATAATGTCATCCATATAGACAACTACGTATGTGTACGCGAGATTTCCTAGAGCTTTCATGACAGCTCTTTGAAAAACAGACGGTGCATTTTTCAACCCGAATGGCATCGTTAAGTACTCAAATTGACCATCAGGTGTAACAAACGCAGTACGTTCAATAGATTCTGGATGAACCGGAATTTGATGAAATCCGCTCGCCATGTCCAAACACGTAAAATACTTGACGTTACTAAGTCGCGCAATTTGGTCGGCAATAAGAGGTAACGGAAATTTATCATCAATAGTATTATCGTTTAACCCACGAAAATCGACACACAAACGGTCAGAACCATCTTTTTTCTTAACTAGTAATATAGGACTTGCAAAAGGGGAACAACTAGGACGTATAACATTTGCCTTTAACAGTTCGTCAATTCTATCTCTTACTACATGCCTTTCTTCGGCACTCAAACGGTACGGTCTCCTTTGTACGGTCACGTTAGGATCAATTAACCGGATTTCAAGCTCTCCAGTAATAACACGTGTACTTGGAAACCCTTGAATAAATGAATCGATAAATTCTTTTAAAATAGAAATAAGTCGTGCCTTACTATCACCGACTACGTCCGTATCGACTTTGTTTAAATTAATTTTACTATCAGATTCGAGTTTACTGCATGCATTTATCATCTTGGTTTTTAATACGCTAAAATTATCTGACGTTATATTAACATCAAATCCTTGTCCCAGAATTTCACGACCAACCATTATGTCACATTTTAAATACTCGTCTAAAACAACATGGAAAAGAATCTCTAATGTATGACCATTTATGATTACAGCAGACAGAATTTGTAAAGTACAGTTTACGCTAATATTTCCAATGCCCTTTAAAATTATTAAATTATTTTCTCTTTTTCCCGCAAATCGAGCAGCAACGCTCTCTTTAATTAGTGAGCATTCTACACCTGAATCAAACCAAAATGAAAACGACTCACCACGGTGGATCAAGGACCCTGATGGAGCTGCCACTGTGCAAATATCCACCCGCCGTTCATTGGCATTTCCGCTTCTGCTGTACGTTGAATTGTTGCCGGTTGTTGATGTACATTTTGAGGCGATATGTCCACTTACACCACACTTGAAACAAATAACAGGCGATGGGGTCTTCTTGCTTGCTACCGGGTTGCTCGATACTGATTCCGGTCTTCTTTTACCTGTTATAGACGAACAATTTGCCTGCTTATGTCCCAATTTTCCACAGGAATGACATTTGATACGTGGTGAAGACTTAAATCGTTTACTATCAACTGCTCGCTGGTCTTGAATAGGCGCTGATCTTTTTCTAGCATAAGAAACAGCCCTCAACTCGTTTTGCAGTTGACTACGCGTCTTGATGTCTGTTGTAAACGATAACCGCTGAAGTCGACTATCGAACTGTGAAATATGCGCGAGAACAGCCGATATCGCCACTTCTTCGATACTCAAATTTTTCCACTTTGAGGAAAGCGATGACAAAAGACGACTCGCGTACGAAGCTAAACACTCACCGTCCTTAGGACGACTATTTTGCAAATTAATTAAAGTTGCTGCCGATGTTTCAACACCGCCAAATCTTGCCAAAAAAAGGTCCTTAAATTCGGCCCAAGTCATTCCAGAATAACACACCTGAGATAGCCAGGAAGACGCGGTTCCTTGAAGAGCCTCACTAAGTGCGATAATAAGGGCACTGCCTTCCAAGGGTCGTTCCGTTGAGCACCAAGCGGTGGGATCCGCACTTGAATATTCCGGACAGAACTTAGGTAGCGAAACACATCCGCGGTCGACAGAATAGCAGTGTACTTCCGTCTTCAAATGCCCAAGTAGAACTGCTCCCAGTATCTCGATACTTCCCTTCACTCGTCAGGTCAGAATTATTCTTCAAGGAACCAATCAAATTCGTTATCTCCTAGGGATTCCCTTATAAAGTAATTATAAGGTGAATGCCATATATTCCTTGACCGCGGCTACGTTGAGTGACCCTTGGGTCTCCCCGAACCCAAGCTTGCCATCATAAAACTGGCGAAAAACATAATCAGCTTAAGTAGTAAATAACTATTTTTATTTATCTAGATACAAGCTATAAAAGGTCTTTAGCAAAGGATTTTGAAATTCCCAAAGTCTGAAGGACTCGGTCCGTAAGAAAGACATCTCCGACATATGTATGTTGATAATAATAATGCACTAAGATAAAAAAAATGACTTAAAAAAGTCATAAGTGTTCAATATGGCCCCCAGTAACAGCTAAGCTCGTGTGGATTCTAGAGATAACACAATCAGTCACAGCTTTTGCTATTTCAGCTGCAGGCAATTCATGGAACGCTCTTCGTATTCGAGCAATCAAATCCTCTTTTGAAGTAACGGTGTAGAATAAGCTTTTTGCTTTATTACTCCCCAAATATAAAAATCTAATGAAGTGGGGTCGGGAGACCTCACTGGCCAATTCCTAGGCGTCTATCTTCAAACATTTCAGTAAGCTGTTGATCGATTTGATTGTGATAGTCAGGTGGAGCCCCGTCTAATTGATACCAACACTTCCTTAGTTGGTCTAAAGGTATATCATCTAGAAAATCTGCCACAACCGTTTGCAAAATATTGAGATATCTGTCGGCATTTAAATTCGCATCTTCATAGGTATGGTAAGAAATTTGGTTATATTTAATTAGACAAAAAACATTTACGCTAAATTTATTTTGAAAGTTTCTTTCCCAGATAACACGAGGATTTTCAGATGACCACAAATGAATATTATGTCTATTAAAAATACCTTCTCTCGTAAATTTCTGTCCATATAATATGTTGTAAAAATTGTGGATCTTCTTGGTATCGCACTAACATCGTTTCACAAAATTGTACACGTTCCACGGCGCCGGCGTCACCCGGATGCAGATCAGAAAATAGCTTAAATTTATATGGATGCATATCATTAGTTCTCAGCATCCTGTGAATGGACTCTCGTGAAATGCCTAAATCATGCTCTGGATTCTGGATGAACATTAAAATTCTTCATTTGAAGTTATTGGTTTTGGTAAAATTCTTTCACACAAATTCGGCCATACTCTGATTTGCTAAAATTCTTCTTAACTTTTTTCTGCTCATTGGTGGCAAGTTTGGATATGTCTCATCATGGGCGTAGCCAGGATTGTATATAGGGGGGGGGGGCAGACAAAGAAAATCCTAGATTATATTGTTTCGATCGTTGTTTTTAACATATGAGTTTCACATGAGCAGTGGAGGTAGTAATTTAAAAATATATAAAAATCAGAAATAGCTTTATTACTTGACAATCAATCTACGAGGCTCTTCACAAAATATTTTCAAAACTTCTTGTACAATTTCTTTTTTTTTCTTTAACATTTTCCGGTGAACGCTTAGCATACATAAACCGTTTAAACGGTTTTCGGTCATCGTAGACCGCAACCACGTTTTTACACGTCGCAAGGTCGAAAAATACCTTTTTGTATTGCTCGTTGTACACGGCTGTGACAACGAAATAATGATAGCTTTTCTTGTAGCCGGGAAGAAGGTGTCCGCCTCCTTTAACACATCTGTAAAATCTAATTTTTCTAGATCTTCACTTTGTTTACCTTTATCTTTCCACAATTTATACCATAATTCCGCTTCATGTTCAAAAAGAGGAAGATCATAGTACTGGCAGAAATCTTGTGATTTTTCTTTAAAATCAACCAGTGTCATATTTAACATTGAACTGGGATGTTGCGACATTAAACTAAAAGCTGGTAAATGTTCGTTAGAAAAACGCTGTTCAAGTGCGGATATCAGTGAATCTAAATAAGGAATGATAACTAATCGCTTCCAAAAATCGCATACACTCTCAGCTGTTTTACAAGTGAATATTCCTATTCCTATTATGCCGAGATATTTTTTTAGTTCTACCACATTATATTATACATATTCACGTTCTGATAAAAACCATTTTATTACATATAATACTCTGTGAGGCTCTATTTTATTCTAGGTATTTATTAAGTTGTGATTATTCAATAATTATGAACTACGAGAATATTTTAAGTTTTACATGAATAAGTGGTTATCAGTGCGAACTAGAAGAAACCAACGAAAAATATTTTATTTTGCTTATAAATATTAATGATAGTAACGAGGCTGCTAGTTATTTAAACTTGTAAGAAGAAAATACGAGGCAAAACATTTGAAAAAAGTACTAGGTATGTAAGTTACGAGCTCCGTGAACCCGCTATCTTGGAAATACGATATGATATGATAATGATTCTGTAGAATACATACTTTTGCATGAATAAACACTTGTTCTCTAGCCACCGAGACATAAAGTCCTCTGTTTGTGAATCTTTTATAATCCTTTAAAAAAAATTAAAGTTATTAAGATTTTTTTAAAAACAGAGTCGTTAACGCAAAACGCGTAACTGGTGTCAGAAGTGGGATAGCTAAGAAGAGTCATTTTCCAAAAATTGAAAATCGACGCTGGTTTCAACCACTTACTTCGAAGTAACCCCCCTGAGTGAATGAAGAAGTACCCCGGGTCAACGCCAGAGTCCGTGGAGAAAAGTANTTGACCGCGGCTACGTTGAGTGACCCTTAGATCTCCCCGAACCCAAGCTTGCCATCATAAAACTGGCGAAAAAAATAAACAGCTTAAGTAGTAAATAACTATTTTTATTTATCTAGGTACAAGCTATGAAAGGTCTTTAGTAAAGTATTTGAAATTCCCAGAGTCTGAAGGACTCGGTCCGTGAGAAAGACATCTCCGACATATATAAATTTACCAGGTAGATATTAACATTTTCAGAAATAAATTTTTGGATGTGTACCGCTTACAAATATTTGTTTCCATAAGTCCTGGTTTTAAAAAATTGTATGAGTAGGTTTCTGCACTTTCAAGTCTTTCTGAAGGGTGCTTTTTGCCTATTGTTTTAACATTTAAACCACCGAATATACTGCCTAATGAAATGTATTTCCTAAACACAACAGATGAAAACATATTTTCACACCTTACATTTGGCGACTTTAACTTAAGACTGACACCATCCAAACAAAAATATATTTCGGTTTTCACTGATACACTAATTAATTTTAATTTTTGAAGCAATTCGAAAACTGACTGTTCACTCGTACGTCAAATAGATTTGTATTAAATTATTAGACTTTTATCCATATATCAATTAGCCTTAAATTAAGAAACATGAATTAACTTTCATTTTAAGGAACACATATTATAATAATTAAAAATGTTGTTAATAACTATTTCGTTTTACTTTAATTATAATTAGCATCAATGAATGCTATGAACTATATAAATAAAAACACTTTACTTAATAACAATTATGATATGATGAACTTTTTTTAAGTTGTTAACATTTTCATGTAATCATTATTAGTTACTTATATCAATTTATGCATTAATATATAATATTTTGAAGTGAATATGTATTTAAATTGATTAATTTTTATATTTATTTTCATAGGTGGCAAAATTTCCAGTTAAATAATATAACAGCAAACAAATAAATAATCGTAAATAATTTTCGAGTTCAATTTGTAAGTTTTAAAATACTGAAGAGGTATACAGGCTGTTACAAATTCGCTTCTCACTACAGGGATCTTGGAAACGGTAAGAGGTACGAAGTAGCTTAAATGGGAGCAAAGTTGCGTAATTAGGGGACCAACATGTATGCATCTAAAAAATCAAGGCTAACATGATTAGTTTTCGAAATATTTGAAAAATAACGAAATTTTCGAAAACCGTTTTTATTTCACTTCAGCCTTGTTTGAGGTGATATTGAAAAAAGAAGAACACTTTCTCATGGCCACTTTTTGCCCTCTATCGAATGGCATAATCAATTTTCATATGTAACGTTTCGTCTTTCCAGGACCATCATCAACTTCATTTTTTTAAATACGACCCTAGAAATTTTATTACATTTTTTGCCAGCCTTCATGATCCCCAATACTGTACTGCCTCAGCCCGAACCAGATTCAGACATTTTGTTCGAAAAATTCACCTTCAGTGTATTCGTTCCAAAATCGAAATTTTTTATTTATATTTCTTTGTTTATTGAATTATACTGAAAGTGGCGTTAGACCCTGTGTGAAATCCATCTAGTTATTTAAACTATTACCACCACGCGTTACAATAAAACATTTATTATTATTAACTATTACCATCACTTGGTCATACATAATTCAATAAGTTGTTGCGTCAAAATTAAAACATTATTACAATTTTATTTTTATTATGACAAATTAATTCTTAAAAATGCATATAAACAACCAAAACGCCAACTGAATATTATTCTTTAAAAAATTTCAGTAAATGTTCAAAAACAATTTCGTTTTGGCAAATGTTGAAAATGAAGATCAGCGTAATGTTATCGGAATTTATTATATCTGTAATGTATGAATATCTTGAAAAAAATAGATCGGAATATGTTTGAATTTTGAGCACTCGAGAAGTCTAGAAATATCTATAGGCACGGGATTAAAACTCTAATAATGTTTTATTTTAATGCGCGGTGGTAATAGTTTAAATAACTAGATGGATTTCACAGGGTCTAACGACACTTACAATGTAATGTAATTCAATAAATTAAGAAATCTAAATAAAAAATTTAGATAAAGAACAAATATACTGAAGATGAATTTTTCGAGACAAAACGTCTGAATCTGGTTCGGGCTGAGGTAGTACAGTATTGGGGGTTATGAAGACTTGCAAAATATGTAATAACATTTCCAGGGTCGTATTTAAAAAAATGAAGTTAATGATGGTCCTGGAGAGACGAAACGTTCCATATAAAAATTGATTATGCCATTCGATAGAGGGCAAAAAGTGGCCTTGAGAAAGTGTTCTTCTTTTTTCAATATCACCTCAAACAAGGCTGAAGTAAATCAAACACGGATTTTCAAAATTTCGGGTTTTATCAAATACTTCGAAAACTAATCATGTTAGCCTTGATTTTTTAGAGACATAATGTTGGTGCCTTGACTACGCAACTTTGCCCCCATATAAGCTAATTTGTATCTCTTACCGTTTTCGAGATCCCTGTAGTGAGAAGCGAATTTGTAACAGTCTGTATATTGTGCAAAACCATACTTATCGTATCAACTTCGACGTCACCTGTTACATGGGTGTTGCACAATAATGAAAACGTAATATTGATAGTTGGTACAAGAAAGCGCAAAAATAAACGCTTAGGTGGGGAATTCTGGAAGGAAGCCTAAATAGTTGAAGTGACCTGAGGGTTGAGCTACCTACCAGGCGCGTCCCCGGGTGGCGGATAGGGGAAGCCATAGGACCTCGGTTCTATGGCGAGGGTCGTCATAAGCAGGTCCACTGGGGCTAACCCCCTGGCTAGGACCCCAGCGAAGGCACCCCGCGGACCAGCTCCCACGTGTTTGTGCCGTGCGTGGCGACCCGTGTCGTCGGAGGAAGGGTACCTGGTGGTTGAGCAGGCCGTGCCTGCAACACGCCACTTCGGTCCGGAATTCGACTAGACGGGCGGCCGGGAACTAACCCACTCCCGGTCAATCGGCTGTGCTGTCCCGTCAGAGGGCCGGCAGGGTGAGCTCTTGGGGCAGGGGGGCGCGTAGAGGGCTGCAAAACTGAGCGCTAGGGATGGGCAGATTTAATGAAAAACATCGATGTTGTGTTATATCGATTTTCAAATAATTTATTATCGATTCTCGATATATCGGAGTAAAACATCGATTTTTTTCAAATATCGAAAAAAAAACAACCCTAGACTAGTATAACATTTTTTTATTCAAGATATTTAAAAAATATAATAAATAAGTACCGAATTCTAAAAAAATTATAATAATACATTTTGTTTTGTTCAGTTACGAGTGTTACTAGTGCAATAATTTTGTTTTCTATGATCTGAACCCAACTAGTTTCGAAAGATTGAGGTCTGTTACATACAAAACAAATTTATTTTCCATTTACATCATATTACTTACCATAACCAATACAAAATGATCAGTGAAGGATTGATTATTTGTAAAAATTTAGCAAATAAAGAAAGAAATCTAAAATTTTTACGTAAGTAAAAGTAAGTAAGTTTTTAAGTACCTACTATGGTAGGTACCAACTCGACATTCTTTTCTTGAATCCTCACGAACACTGAACATTGAACATCACAAAATTAGACAATTTTAATTTTCCACAGATCACTAACGCAAACGGTTCTGTGCTATAAACCACAAACAAAAAAATCAAAATCACACAGATTTGTAGATTATTATTTCTTTTGTATTGTTGTATTGAAATTGAAGACAACTAAATTGGATTAAAACTAAATATTTATCCAAAATTTTGTTCTGAATATTAAACGATATTTCTAGAGGTAATATCGATATCCTTCGATATATCGCTTTCAAAAAAAATCGATTGTTTTGCATCGATAACTACCTCCTAATATCGATGTTTAAAAAGTATCGATGTTTTTCGCCCATCCCTACTGAGCGCAGGTTGGCTCCGGCGTTCAGGGATGCACAACCCTCTCTCAACGCTGTCCTGCTTCCGGGAGCTATATCCACTTGGAAGCCCTGGTGACTGCTTGCAGCATCCCCTAGTTGGGCTCCGTGGTGGGTGGGGAGCCAGGTGGGCGAATTCTACGACAATCCTACATGGATAACAATAACGCCAAACCCCCGCTCGCTGCCATCAATAGCGGCAGAGCGGCAACGCTCGCTGCTACTCCAACCTGAGGCAGAGCGGCAACGCTCGCCACAGCCGGGACCATCGTCCCAAATCCCTCAAATGGGGGACAACAAAGAGCCCGAAAAGAAAAGAAAGGGCAGACGTATCTGTGGGGCTGAGTTCAAGAGGAGGCGGAGAGCGCGTGAAGAGGCGGCTAGAGCTGCAATTACAGCTCCCTCCTCTGAGCGCGCACCCACTCTTCTGACACAGCCTACAACGTCTAGGGTGCGTGGTCCTGCACGGGCAGTTGGCAGATCTAAGGGCCTGCCACCGTCTACGCGGGACGAACGCCACCCAGGCAAAAGTGGACCGCCTATAGGGAAGGTTGAGCACCCGAAAGGTGTGCCACCTTCCCAGGCGAAACCACCAGATAGGAAGGGAGAGCATCCTCACGGAGTGCCGCCCCATAAAAAGAGGAACAGGTCGGGGACCTCATCGGACACCACTCCGATGAGGTACAAGAGGGCAAAACAGCCCCCCCCCCACCACTTCCACATATAGCGATGCAGCCCTAGGTCATCTTAGGGTTGCAATTATTGATAAGGACAATCCCTATGGGAAAATTCCCAAGGATAGGGAGTCCATTATCAAAAAATTACTGCTGGTGGAGCTGGATAAAATTCTTCTAACTCCCGACGCTACCATTAGACCACCTGTGTTTCGCTCGTAGACATACTCTGGTGAGATCATCAGGGTTGTCTGGGAGGACGAGTACACACGGACGTGGTTGACGGATGCAGTGGGAAGCCTGAACCCGTGGGAGGGCAGTGCCCTAGCCGTGGTGCGCTCTGACCAGTTGCCAAGGCTGACCAAAGCCACCCTCTCGATTCCCGTGGAAGCTGGATGCGACCATGGGTAAAAGGAGGTGGTGATGCGTCGCCTGGCGGGTCAGAACCCCACGGTGAGTGTGAGCAGGTGGTGCCTGTTCCACCACGAGGCTAAGGATGACCCACAAGGCCACCTACTCGTCTTCGGAATCGGAGACAAGGACCTGAAAACCCTGGAGGCGAGGTCGATGAAGATGCACTACACTACATCTTCCAGTCCCTCGTCCTCAGGGTCAAAGCACACAAACCTGCGCCGACGGCAACCTCCGGGCCGCTGGAGCAGATGGAAACGGAGGCTGGAGAGGCGGAATTGCATGCAAATGCAGCCACCTCCTCAACTCCTCCATCTCTGGCGCAGGGGGACGAGGAAATCCACCCCTCCTCTTAGGAGGTTAGGAGGATAAAAGACGAACACCATATTGGATTCACAATGTTTGGTTTAACAAAGGTAAGTGTGGTACAGTGTAACCTGCAACACAGCAGGGCGGCAACGGCTGCATTATGCCGCCGCCTTGATGTGGAGCAGGGTACACTGGCACTAATACAAGAACCCTGGGTTGTCAAATCCAGGATATCAGGTTTAAATAAACTAGGTCGAGGACGGCTATATACACCCCTCGCCATATCAAAACCCAACCACTACAACACCTTTCAACATCTGTTCTGACCGCCGTGAAAGTGGAATGTGTAGTCAAGGGCAAACAAACTGTTGTTGTCATCGCATCAGTTTACCTCCCTGAGAATTCGGCAACCCCACCACCAACAAGGGAGATGGAGGAACTGGTGGCACACTGTCGCACCCAGAAATGGGAACTTATCATGGCTTGTGATACAAATTCACACCATGTATCTTGGGGCAGTGAGGACAACAACACAAGGGGTAAGTCTTTATATGACTATATTAACGTTAACAACCTTTGTATAAGTAATAGAGGCTGTGTACCGACATTTGTTAACTCAAGAAGTCAAACATTAATAGATGTCACGTTGACTACGGCGCGCATATCTAATGTAATCCAGAACTGGCATGTGGCAGACACTGCCTCAATGTCAGATCACCGCTGGATAAACTTTAATATTAATCTTATCAAAACTCCTCAAAAACCGTTCCGGGATCCCCGAGGAACTGACAGGGATAAATACCTTTGTCACCTCCGGGAGAACCTGGCAGCGGTACAAGATCAGGAGCCCAGAAACAATGGAGAGATTGAGGTATTCGTGAATACTGTACAATCTGCCATAAAAAGAGCCTTTATAACATCCTGCCCCCTCAGATCAGCTAGGCAAACCGGCGCAACCACGGGTTGGTGGAACCGGGAGCTGAGCGAACTGAGGAAGAAGGCCAGGATATCGTTTAACAAGGCAAAAATGACAAGACAAGACTCAGACTGGGAAATATACAAAACCCACCTGAGACTTTTCAAAAAACTGGTCAGGAAAAGACAAAGGGATGCATGGAGAGCCTACTGCGAGGAGATTGAAGACTACTCGCAGGCTGCTAGGCTATGTAAGATCCTTGCAAAAGAGAAAGATCATGATATAGATCTATTAACCAGAGAGGATGGCGTGAGAACCGCCAATCTAAATGAAAGTCTGGAACTGCTGATGCGGACCCACTTCCCGGGATCCACATCAATGGAACGGGAAGATTGGCCAGACGAAATTGAAAACCCACCCGCAGTCTTGGATTGGCAGATTGCCAACCAAACTGTAACTAAAGACAAAATTAGATGGGCAATGCAGACCTTCTCACCCTTCAAATCACCAGGCACTGACGGTATATATCCAGCCCTCTTACAATGGGGCTTGGATGTTTTAATGCCGCACCTGGAGCGGATGTTTAGGCTGTGTTTTGCACACCTTTACATTCCAAAGATCTGGAGGGAGGTAAGGGTTGTATTCATTCCCAAAACAGGGAGGCTGGATTATACCTCCCCAAAGGCGTATCGACCCATCAGCCTGACCTCGTTTCTGTTGAAAACGATGGAAAAGCTGTGTGAACGATACATAAGGGATAGTGTGCTGATGGACAGACAGCCACACCCTAATCAACATGCATACACTCCAGGGCGATCTACCGATACTGCTCTCCATCAGGTGGTGGGCAGGATCGAGAAATCTTTGGACAACAAGGAGTCCACCCTAGGGGTATTCATTGACATAGAAGGGGCGTTTGACAAAACGTCCTTTCCCAAAATCAACTCGGCTCTCATGGAGAGAGGGGTTTCTTCCACCATCTGCAGATGGATATCGAATATGCTCACAAAAAGAGCTATACAAATCAGTGTGGGGGATGCCTCCGCGAGAGGAATTGTTGCAAAGGGCTGTCCGCAGGGAGGTGTTCTATCACCACTGCTGTGGAACTTAGTTCTAGACGGTCTCTTGTGCCACCTCAACTCGGAAGGCATCTATACCATCGCTTATGCAGATGACCTCACTATGCTGATTAGCGGTAAATTCGAAGGGATCCTTTGCCAAAGAATGCAAACAGCCCTGAGAATTATTGAAAAGTGGTGTGAGGACCATGCTCTGTCAGTGAACCCCAGGAAGACGGAAATGGTCCTCTTCACGAGGAAGAGAAAATTGGGGCCAACAAAGGCACCAACTCTCCTAAACACTACGCTAAGCTTTGCATCTGATGTGAAATACCTAGGGGTTACACTCGATGCAAAGCTAACATGGAATCTTCACTTTGAGAGAAGATTAAAAAAGGCGTACATATCCTATGAGCAGTGCCGCAGAACCGTTGGCAAAACCTGGGGCATGAAACCAAATGTGGTTATGTGGATATACACTGCCATAGTGAGACCAATGTTAGCCTATGGGGCTGTCGTCTGGTGGCCGAAATCCCAGCAGACGACAGCTAAACAAAAGCTCAGCCAAGTACAAAGGGTTGCCTGTCTGAGCATAACTGGAGCTATGCGTACAACACCTACCATAGCAATGGAGGTAATGCTGTGTCTGCCACCTCTGGATATTTATCTAAGAGAAATGGCTTTGACAATTATGCTTCGCCTCGAGAACGTTGGCTTAACACCGGTTGTAGGATGTGGAGAAGTCAGAAGTCGCCTGTGGAATGAGGTCGTCAGGAAGACGCCCCTCCTGCAGGCAGACACTGACAGTATTTCTCCCCGGTTTGCATTTGACAAACCCTACACCGTACTCATTAAGAGACAGGAAGAGACCGCCCGTGGAGCATCTTCACAGACGGATCAAAAAGGAAGAAGGGTGCATTATGTGGAATATACTTGCACATCCGATATCAGTGGATATCAGTGGGCAATGGATAGGCATGCTACCGTTGTGCAAACGGAGTTAGCAGGCATAACCATAGCCGCGAAGGAAATTGCCCGCAGGCATACTACAGGCAAAACCATTAGAATCTACACGGATAGTAGACAAGCACTACTGACCTTGCGTAATCATAAGATAATTACTAGGACAGTATGGGAATGCCATGAAGCACTAGTTGTGGACCTCGGCCGCTAACAGCATATCTGTATGCTGGGTAAAGGGACACGAACAGTGCTATGGCAATAAAGAAGCTGACAAGCTAGCCAGGAGCGCATCGGGCCTCAACATTTTTGGACCCGGCCCCTCCAGTGTGCTTCCGTTGTCGGCACTTGTTGGAATTATCAAGGAAGACACCCACAAAGAATTTATGAAACGGTGGGATGAAACAATCAGCTGTCACTTTGCTAAGGAGTTCTTAGTGTATCCTAGCAAAGACAGACAAAAAATACCTGGCTATGTCTAGGTCAAATCTTCGCCTGGTGACAGGTATTCAAACTGGACACTGTTGGCTAAGGAAACACCTTTACAATATGGGGAAGTGTGAAACACCTCTTTGTAGGGGCTGTGAACAGGAAGACGAGACGGTGTTGCATTTACTATGTGAATGCACTGCCGTCTCGTCAACAAGAGAGTCCATGTTGTGAGAACGCCCTTCAATGGCCTATATTAGAGAGACTCCCCTGAGCAACGTCACCACCTTTTTTACTGTAATAGGCTGGTTGGCGGCTCAGGTGGATTGATCTCTCTAATGGGAGGATGTACAAGGGGCCCAATGGGGCCTAAGTAGCTGTAGCTTTGCTACCCTCCCCACAATTCCAGATTCCAGATTCCAGATAGTTGAAGTGAGAACAGTGTGCAGAGAGGTAGCAAGACGATCGGTGGGCAGTGTGTCAAAAATAGTGAAAAATTAAAAGTGTTTAACCCGTATTAGTTAGCAGGTAATTATTCTCTAAGTACTTTGTTGTTAATTGTTCTATGTAATCTTATGATTGTGATGATTATAGATGTTTCATGATAAAAATTCTGTGTATGTTTAACCTTCATTGTTTTATGCTCAGGGGCGTATATTTTTCTAAGGTAAAATTGTTACAATTATTATTAACGATTGCTCATTATTTATTACATGTTAAAATATGTTTATATTATCGTGACTGCCCAGATGTTGCAATAACAACAACAATGTTTCACATTTAACTTGTTTTATCATGATTACGTTGTTCGAAAAACAACTGATAAAGCGTTTCTTGTGCTCACTTTATGTCATACGCATGTAAGAGCCTTGTTGAATTTACTAACATTTTTGCCCGTGAGGAACGAATCTGTAAAAAAAAGAATTGCTAACACAGATCTTCCGAAATCTCAACTATAGCTGAATTGCCTCCCGACTGGACTCCAGTACTTTCCGGCCCTACCGGCTAACTAACACCAAACCTCTTCAGTTTTACTTGTAAGTGTGTATGTCTATTTGATTCAGGTCTTAATTATCATTAGCAAAGGATCTTAATTTATGCCTTTTGTTAGCGGTTGTTTTGTATTTATATTTGGGTAGTTAGAGCAACGATCGTGGGTTTTTCTGCCATGCTCATTCACACAGGAACTCTAGGTGAGTTTGGCACTCTCATTTTATGTTAAATGGTTGTTAATGTTTTTGCTGTTCTTTCTATTTGTCACCTGTTTAATTTGAAGACTGTTGTACATAAATAATAAAGTTAGGTATATTTACTCTGCTTTTGTTTTATAAAATTAAACTATACTTCCCCTCTTTAAAGTTAGTAGCCAGCGCCTTCCGGTCAATAAAAAATTAGATGTATACATCGTAGGTGTTCCTTATGATGATCACATATTTTTGGCCACAATTACGTTTATTAATTTTTTTTCGATCGAACCAGGGGTTGTTATACTACAATATGTCTCCAGATAATTCTATACAAGAACTAATTTTCAAAGTTTACACATACAACAATATTGACCGATCATATGATCGATTACACAGGCCGACAAAATAAAAAAATCGTGTTTTTGAGATGTGACATTACCTATCTGTAGCAAAATTTTCCGCTGAATCCGAATATGATAAAAAAAATTCTGACGTGTGGATTCCCCCCACACACCCTCCATTCCTCTCAAAAATTAAAATTTAAAAAATCTAAAATTTTACTATTGATAGGTAGGGTCGCGTCTCAAAAACACGCGATTTTTTTTGTCGACCTGTGTTATCTGGCCATTAATAATCTCCACCTACAGTGAGACACATTTAGACACATAGGTTATAAGTTTAGAGTTGCCTGTAATATTATTTTTCATTGACCATGACCACTTTTAAATACTCTGTGCATAACATCCATAATTAAAATCGTATGCAGATAGTAAACTGGAATATTGTGGTTAAATATTCAACAGTTTTTGTATATATCTGATGTAATATTAATAAAATATTAAATATGCACAAATTTGCATCATTTAATTTTGCTGTTTACTAAGGGATAAGCGGAAAAAGAACATATAATATTTATATACATATGTACTTAGAAATGTATTTATGGATGCAGAAAAACAAGATACTCATCTATAAATAAAAAAAGAATGAGTTTCAAATTTCACTTCCTAAAAATCTATTATTATATCCGGACATCCAATAAAGCAAAATAATTGTGTATTAAAGTTATTTATAGTTGTTTACTAATACTTTGTAGGTGAGCAAGTTGAGTTTGTCAACATCATACCACTACGTAAATTTTCCGCTTAATTCAAAGTGTTCGCGATATTTATGTTTAAATAATAAATGTATCTCATCTATGTATCAATCAATTCTGTGACTGTAAATTGTCACCTTTATTTTATGAAAATGCAAAAAAAGTAACTATATTTCACTTTCACATATTATACAGGGCGCAACGGCGATCTTGCGACAAACATTATGACATGTGTTTCACCAAAACAAACAAAAAACGCAAAGGTAACATTTAAAATCATTCCTATGTTATACTTTACAAGTAGACGGATGTCATATTTCTCATTATCATAAAAGGGATATTAATGCTATAAATACCAAACTAAAAAATTTTGTATATTTTAAAAATATATATAAAACACAGTTTTAAACGATTATTCAATTAGCAACACCAGGATTAGGAAGAAAATTGGCAGGTTTCAAATGTCAAAGTAAAAAAATACTCAGATTTACATGATTTTTTGTAACACAAACATTTAGGGGTGATTCTTGTAGGAATTCACTTCCTGGATTCGAATCTGCTTTCAGATTATTTCCATCACGTAGGGTTTTTTTGTTACAGGCATTTAAAGTTTTACGAAAATATGAAAAAATAATATGTGTCACGATCAGAATTTTAAAACGCGATTTATGTTGTTCTGAAACTGATATATGATTCCTAATAGATTTTTCCTTCCCGTCAAGTTTTAACACAAATAAAAAAAAATATCTTATTTTTATGAAAATTATTTAAAAAATTTTTGTTCATCATAAAAATATGTGGATAAACTCAACTTAAGTGTAATTTAATAGACAACATGAGAAAACAAGGGACAACAACGCAATCCTGCGAGTCGGTTTATAATTTATGTAGTTTCTATAAAAGTATACTCAATTTTACCACTAAATATTACCGTTGAACTGGCAACCTGGCCATTTGTTTATGTGCTGAAAGGATTTTTAGGCAATCATAAGGCAAATAACTACCCGCAACTGATAGCAGAAGTTCTAATTGTAAGAAACTACAAAAATTTAAGGTGCCGGATGTCACTGAAAATTCATTTCCTTCACTCGCACTTGGATTTCTTCCCTGAAGACCTTGGTGCTATGATGAATATGGGGAGCGATTTCATCAGGGAATCAGAACCTTGGAGCAGACATAAAAAGGAAGATGGGATGCATGTATGATGGGTGACTATTGCTGGTTTATCAAAGTGGACGACCATACTCCTCATAAGAGGAAAACGTCTGCACTTTTCTTTTCAGACAAGATAATTAATTACATTGAAATTTTACACCGCCTTGCTTCTTTTCTTTTTTATATTGTATTGATATTAAAAGATGCAATCTAATTAGTTATTGACTCTTTTTTGGTCCCCTAGCATGAAAAATTTAATTATTTTGGTTGTGCTGAAATGTACTCAACTTTATGGAAATGCTGACTAGAGGGATCAGAAAATTTAGTTTTTTTCTCATTTTCCGAGAAACAGCGAAAGCTCTGAAATTTTTTTCAACGATTACCTTAGCACATCCAATAAGATTAAGTAACAAATTGAGGACGGACAAAAATTTTTCTTGTAGCAAAAGATGTAGCAAAAATGTATAAGCACAATCCAGCACAATCACTTCTTTACCTTTCTCAAAAAGTGGGGAGCTAACTTTACAGTCCTCCAACCATTCCTCTTTCTCCGAGAAACACGAAGGATATGAAGTTATTTTCAATGACATAAGGTTGTGAATGGCTAGTACAGTATAAAACATACAAAATATAGTTATTGGTAACATAAAAGGGTAGAAAATTTGGGTTTTCCTCATTTTTCGGGAAACTGCGAAAGATATGAAAGTTTTTCCAATGTCACATTGTTCAGAACAACCAGCAGAATCTAAAACATGCAACTAAATTTTCGCGAAGTGGAAAATAAAAAATTTATCTGGCACAATGCTTAGAACAGCTAACACAACATTCAAAATATATTGTTTTTTTCAAAAATTTTGTTTTTTTTTATTTTCAGATTTCCCGATAAACCCCAACAGACATGATTTTTTACAACGACACAATGTTCAGAATAACTAACACTATGATTTTTGTGGAAGGCTACAGAAAAATACCATTTTTCTTTTTTATATCAAAATGACAGTATTTTAGAACAATTGGCACAATCTAACACAACCATTTACAACATACTCAATTGTGAAAATTAATTTGACGCACAAACTGGTTTTAATTTATTGGCCAGTTTTGGTAACCTATTTTAATTCGGATACCACTTGCAACATTTTGTTAAAATTTTACAAGTAAGTACTGTCCTCGAGTATTCTTGAGTTAAGGGCATTAGTACACTCAGTCAAAAAAGAATCCGGAATTTGCCAAAAAAAAACAATATATTTTAATAAACTGTAAACTAATCATCAAAATTTATTTTGTCTCCTTCAAATTCTTCATTTGAAGCAATACACTTTTTCCAATCAACAACCCCGTCGTTAAAACAATTTTTAAACGCATACTGGTATAGATTTCAACTTCTTCAGCGATTTTTGTTTTATAGCTTCTATCGACTCGAAACGTGTTTCACGAAGTGATAATTTGAGTTTGGGAAAGAGGAAACAGTCAATAGAGGCCATATCCGGTGAATACGGTGGCTGCTTGATGACATTCGTTTTTGGTCAAAAATTCATTCACAATTATCGCTTTGTATGATGGTGCGAAATCAAGAATTGTCCTATAAATCTGGCTTTTTGCGGCGGATTTTCTCTTGTAAATGCCGCATAACGCCCAAATAATATTCTTTGTTTCTACATCCGTGGACACGATAGTCAAAGACAACAGTCATAATGACTTTGATTTTTGATCGATTTTGACGTGGTTTCTTTGGTTTTGGCTCATTAAAATAGCGCTATTCCGAAGCTTGTTGGCTTGTTTATCAAACTCGTAAACCCATGTCTCGTCACCCGTTATGGTGCGTTGCACGTCTTCAGCAACATGTTTGCGATGCTCTTTTCTCCACTTTATCGATGTTTTCTTCAGTTGAAGACGTTGAAGACAACCAGAACATGGCAAATCATCAACCAGTTCCCGACCATGTTTGAATGCTCTGTTCCATTCATATGCTTGAGTTTTCGATAAAACTAAATTAGGTACCGTATCCACTGTTTAGCGATCTTGATTAGTTATCCAAGTCAAGGTTTTAGTGGGATAAAGACGAATATATAAAAGAACACTATATTTTAAATCATTGCCAACGTTTCGGTGTTATTTTACACCGTCCTCAGGGCTTTAAAATATTTTTTGTTTGTTTTTTTTTAATTATTTTAATACCTTAACGAATTTTATTTAAAACATTGTTTGTATTTTAGAGCCCTGAGGATGGTGTAAAATTACACCGAAACGTTGGCAATGATTTAAAATATAGTGTTCTTTTATTTATTGATCTTTATCCCACTAAAACCTTGACTTAGGTACCGTATTTTCTGACATTTTCCATTATTCAGCACAAGAAATTCCATTGGTAGCACAAAATGCTAAGCAAACTGTGTTCAATAACATTATCCATAGTAAAAAGCGCGAAACACTCTTTAGGTGAACTAAGAAAATTAACAGCTGTAAACAAACTACTTGACAGATCGCTCTCAAACTTCGCGTCAAAGTAGAGTCCAGTGCTACCAACTTTCCATCAATAAAGAAATTTAAATCCACTTAGGTATGGGGAATTTTTAAATAACATAAACATAATGTATTTAGTAAGTATTTTTAATTACCAGATATTATTATAAGTCAGCCTCATTATAGAGGTGATAGATATATGTGGCATCTGTTCAGACAATAATATTTTTTTATAGATATGTTAACGTAATTGGAAAAGCTTGACGAGGATGTAGATTTTCTGATTAGTTTGGAGTTGCTTTATATAAACTATAGGAACTACGTTCGACAGCATTGTTGGTAAAAGACCCTTGCGTACCAGACCTATTGTATACAATTTGAATCCACCTCCATATCTATAACCATCCCTTCTGAATAGGCAACATTATAATAGACGTTTTCCAATAAAAAAGTATCCTGAGCGAATGAATTGTTAGATACAATACATGCGTCCACATCAATATTACAATTGTCGAGATGGAGAGGAAAATATATGTAAACATTTTTTGTTATAACGAGCGTTCAAATAAAAACGTGGTCAAGTTGGTTCTGAAAATTTGGACGTAGGGCGTAGCGTATAGCAAATGAACTTATACGTCATCTGTCAAAGCGCTATATCGCCGCTATTAATTTGAATATTTTCATTTTAAAAAGCGTTTAAAATGGTGTTTTCTCAAGAACAAAAAGTGCTTATCATAGAGTCCTACTTTAGAAATGGACGCAAGATTGATGGAATATGGAAGTATTCTATTGAGGAATGTTTCATAGAATTTCAAAATCAATTTCCCGTGCAGTTCAGCGTTGTGTTAACGTTTTTCGTGAAACGGGCAGTGTAACAAGAAAAGAAGGAAGCAGCCGACCAAAAAAGCGGACTGAAGAATTAAAAGAAAATGTCCAACAAATAATGGAAAATGCGCCAAGAACTTCTGTACGTGTTTTATCACAAATGGTGGGAGTATCAGTCGGTACCTGCACACAGTGTTAAAAAAAGATTTGCGTTTGTTCTCCTATCGTTTAACTTGTCAGCAAGAACTTCATGAAGTTGATTTTCCGCGACGGGCTGTATTTTGTGAATGGTTTTTAAACAACTACGGTGAACTTCATAATATCACCTTTTTTTCTGATGAAGGCTGGTTTCATTTAAGTGGTTACGTAAACTCACAGAATATGAGAATGTGGTCTTCTGAAAAACCAGATAACTTTTTTGTCGAGGGCCCTCTACACGCTCAAAAAATTGGAGTTTGGTGTGCTCTCAATCGAAGGAGGATTTATGGAGCTATTTTTTTTAATGGTACTCTTACTGCGCAAAGGTATAGAGAAGAAATTATCGCTCCTTTTGTTAACCAGCTGGAAGAAAACGAAATTACAAACTTTTACTTTCAACAAGATGGCGCAAGGGCACATACGGCAGGCGAGACGATGAATATGTTGAGGGAAGTTTTCCAAAATCGACTAATAAGTCTCAATGCTGAACATGAATTTCCACCGAGGTCATGTGATATTACGCCGTGTGATTTCTTTTTGTGGCCTTACCTTAAAAACACTATTTTTGACCTGCCTATTCCTGATTTAAACCATCTGCAGGCTCGACTTATAGACAAGATTCGTGAAATTAACAATACCCCGAGCATCTTAGAAAATGTCTTTAATTCTTTGAGGAACAGGTGTGAAAAGTGCTTGGAACAAGGAGGGGGACACTTTCAGCAGCTGCTTTAATTTATTGTTATAACAAGGAGGGGGACACTTTCCGCAGCTCCTTTAATTGTTTGTTATTGTTATCATGATTATTCTTTAAAATAAAGTTATATAGTCATTAACGTTATTGAAACTGACAGCTGCTATACAGCTCGTTAAGACATGAGGTTAAGTTGATCGCTATAAGCTACTCCCTACGTCCAATGTGTCAGAGCCAACTTCGACCACGTTTTTATTTGAACGCTCGTTATCACAACCTTGATTCTGCATTTCTCGGATTAGATTGAATACAGATTCATACGAGAAAGGGAAATAATTACTGTATTTTCTTACTGTGGGATATAAAATGTAGTAAAAATCACGATACAAAGTGAAATACAAGAGGATAATTTAATATCGATTTTAAGAGACGTGAGAAATAATCTCAAAATATCCATTTTTTGAAGCTTTAATTTAAATTCAAATTAACTCTAGAAATTAAGAGTAGGTACAGATGAAAAGCGATTTAAGTCGCATTTTTAGGAAGAATGGGTTTACCATTTTATCTGATACTTGTAATGTTCCTTTTTCACTGATTGTGAGAAGTCCACATCGATGTATGAAAATGAAAGTTTGTAACAGAAAAAATTCAGCCTTATTACAAAAATTTACGGTTTATTGGCGAAAACCAAAGTGATGATTGATTGAAGCGATTGATCCGTTTTTTTTTTAATTTATCTAAAAATAAGTTTCATTTCATTGAAATATTTTTCAAATTTATGACCATTATTACAAATGATTTGTCTACTAAAGAATTATTCTACGCAACAATCAGTATGTTGTAAGCAAATACTTCTGTCGCTAAATTAGATTTGTATAAAAAAAATATTTTTTCTATCAAATAGACACTGACAAAAAATATCATTTGTATGTACTAAAATAAATAATAGTTAAAAAATCATGTATCTGATGTCTTGATGACATTTTAAAATAATACCTATGAATTTGGGTGGTCAAGGATAAGTCGCTACTATATTCATCTTTGCTCAAAAAGCAACATGCATTTGGTTCTGTCTGACGATGCGTTCCAAAAGGAATTTATTCTATTTTTAAAACTGTAACATGTCTTTTTTAAAAGGGTAGATTTCTAATGTTTTAGTAGGTTAGGATATGAACGGAATAGCATAGCTAGCGCTTAGCCCGTTTCGATTTTTTTTTAACTGATTTTTAGGAAAATAAATCTAGCTACATACAATCACTGATCACTTCTATATCGAAAATTTCATCGATTAAAATGCAGAATAATTTTTTATACCTACAGACTTAAAATTTTAATTTGTAAAATTTTTGTTGTAAGTAGTTTAAATATTTAGAATACATTGGAAATGCCTTAGATGAAATATTAGCCAATTACTGTCACTAGTACAACTGACAAATAATAGGATTCGCTTATAGCTCCAAAATTGTGAATATCAGGATTAGAATTGGATAATTTTTTTAAACGGAAACTTCATAAATTTAAAACTTTTAACTGTGTATCTGTAAAAAGAAAGTAAGTTTGCATATTCAGATTTTGAATAATAATGTACATCTGGAAGGCCACTTTATGTATAAAAAATCGTAATTCTTTGTTGTGGCAAGCTAAATCCTTATTAAATCGACACAAAGTATACAAATTTATTAGTTGGAAAAATAGATTGTAAAGTGACAAATAATTATGGAATTATTATTATTAAATAAATGTATTGAATATATTAAAGAAAATATGAACGTTATTCTTATTTTCCAACAATTTAAATTTTTTAATCAAGATCAGAAAATCTGTTTATGTGTTTGTAAAGTGGAGGAATAAACTAAATATTAAAAAAAAATGTTATGAATTATACAGGGTGTTACTGACGCGATTGGAAAAATGTAAAGACATCCTTGTTCAACTTTGGGGAAAATGTTAGTATGAAAATATTTCACAAACATAAATTTTTTGATAAATATAAAAACAAATATCTCTAAAGACGTTTGACGTAAAATTGTGAAACTTGGATCGACCATATTTCACTAAATTTGTTTACAATTATGTTAACCAGTGGCACAGACACCGGAAAACACTATTACTAAGAACCCACAAATTTGACGTCACTCAGTATTTTGGAAATTCGACAAATTCATGTGATTTGCAATTGTATTTCAAATAAAAAATATCTTTTTTAGCCTAAAATATACTTGAATACAGTTAAATTAATCGAAAATAATTTTAAAGAATGTTTTTGCAAAATGAAAAGTATTTGCGATTTATTGCACTGTCTGGCAAGCGTATCTATTTTAAATAAAAAATATCTCGAATGTAACTCGTTTTACAAATAATAAAAGAATTTTCCTTTGAAATACATAGGTATATCCACCACTGCTTGATAGAATTACAGTGAATTTTTATATTTATTAGGTATTTGTCGCATTTCCATTAATCTACATCAAATATTTCGATATATTTTTATTTTTTGGATATTTTGGAAAATCTTTAAAACCTTGTATATCGAAAACTAAACCGTTTAGAACATATGTCCGTGGGAATATTTTTTTCTGCAAAATAAATGATTCTACATTTTCATTTTCCAACCATTACAATTATATACAAAATTACAGTTTATATTCCTCTTCAGTAATAAAATTATTAACTATTTGTGAAAATTAGAACTGAGAGTACAATTTACATTAAATGTTGCATAACGAATAAATTATACACCTACTTACGAATTAGATGAAATATGTAATATTTATTTTCTTTACTATTACCACCAGTGAATCATGTCAATGTGTGAGTAATAACAGTTAATTTACATACTTGTTAATAACGTCAAAAAACTCTAATCAGCTCTGTATAAAATATTTTAAATATTTGTTGTGGTAAATGTATATTATTAAAGTACCTAATAGTCTATATACATTAATTTTTCAGGGAAATTTATGAAATTTAACTTCTTGGTTGTTGACTTAAGACAATGGTATTCCCATGACTTTTCTGATCTTACATATTTAGTCATCTATCGATTAAAATTATAAAGAAATAAATTGAAGCAAATTAAATATATTCAAATTGGATACAGCAGTAAATATGAACGAAAATTTGAATGTGTATAGATATTTGAAACTTAATAGTGTGCTCTGTACTGTTCAATAATGCATTTGTCCCACACAAAAATAACATTGATGGTGATCAAACATAATATGGTACAGTCAGACACATGTGAATTAAACGTGAATTATAGGTAATATAATTTTTATTTTTTTTTTTAAGGAGAAAGTACTTTTAATACACCGTATGTAAGCTTACTCGCTTAAATTATCTATTTTTGGCAAAAAATGTGCACATTTCTAGTGTTTTTAGGTACTGGTATTTCGAAAAATAGTACGTGCATAACAAAGCCAATAATAAAAATAAAACTGTAATAACAAAGTTCTGGTCAATCTGTTCATCACGATTAGAAGTACAGATCAAGAGTCTTTACTATATTCTACAGGAGACTCTTTGACTAAATATACGAACAAATTAACTTCGATTTCTAAATCCTTTATTTTTTTTAAACTGGATGATAAATTCTTATTACTTTTTTTGCTTTTTGAAAGAGCTAATTTGAAATTAGCTAATTATTTCATTGGGGTAACTTTTGTGAGGAAAAGTAAAACTAAAATAACACGGTACCAAGTCAGGAAACCTAGCCGGGCAACATCTATCTAATCTAACTAATATGAAACGTGTAAAAAAATAAGAAAAAATTGCTCCCAATCTGACCACATCTTTTATTTAGAGTACCTATATCATTTATTTATACAATGTTATCGAAATAATATTGCAGCAATTCTACATGCAGTTACATACAGTAAATAATAGCATAAAAAATTTTAAAATTCAACTTACTAGGTAATTTATTAATGAGATTTTTTATTAATTCAGGCTTAATCGATATATAAATTATTGTTAGGTGAATAAATTGGTCTTAAAAATACTTAAACTGGTTTACTAAATGGGATTAAACATTATAAGTCTTTGTCAAAAGGAATATTAATTTTAGGGCTATGTATTGTCACAACAAAATTTAACAGTTGGTAAAATGTAGAACTCGTCTCTGAAGGAACGGGAAACGTGACAAGGTACGGCAATTAGACCAAATCTTAATGATGCCTGTAGCACTGCTATAAACAAGTTTAAATTCAAGTTTGTAAGTTTTATACAATTCCTTGTTGTGAGTTTAACAACAATACTATTTCTTTCTTTTTGTTATACATCCATAATACCAAATTTGAATCTAACTAAAACTATATATATCCATTTCTAGGTGACATTTAAATTAATAATGCTGTTACCCTTAAAATAAGGATCTTTGACAAGTTAATATGATTTTGAGCTCTGATTTCCGTAAATTTTAAAATATGTTCCTATATATATTTACAAAACTGATTTATAAACATAACATTGTTATTAATCTTAATTAAATATAAGCATTTTAGTAACGCAGTTTTAGAAGTGAATCGTACTTAAAATAAAAAAAGTCCAGGAAAAAAGGACAAACCTTAATTCCTCCTTTTTATATAAACATAACGTTTAATACTACGTGAGTTTGTAAATGTTATTTTACATTTACAAGTTTTAGAGTTTAAAGTTTTTACCGGTATAAACTAAGTATCTCGGAAACGGTAAGAGATACGAAGTAGCTTAAATGAGGGCAAAGTTGCATAATCAAGGGGCTAGCATAATGCCTCTAAAAAAAACGTTTCGTCTCTCCATGACCATCATCAACTTCATTTTTTTAAATACGACCCTGGAAATTTTATTACATGTTTTGCAAGCCTTTATGACCCCCAATACTGTACTGCCTTAGATTTCTGTTTATTGACTTATCGTACACCCCAAGTGTCGTTAGACCCTGTGAAATTCACCTAGTTATTTAAACTATACTTAATCCCATGCTCATAGTTAATTCTAGGGTCCTCGAGTGCTCAAAAGTCAAACAAATTTCAATATAATTTTTTTCAGGATGTTCATACAAATACATCTGACATGCTCTTCCACAGTTTTTGAACATTTACTGTAATTTTTTAAAGCATTTTATTCATTTGGAGTTTTGGTTGTTCAGATGCGTTTTTAAGAATTAATTTGTCATAATCAAATTAAAATTGTAACGTTTTAATTTTGACGCAACAACTTATTGAATTATGTATGACCAAGTGATATAGATTCAAACTCGAATAATGTTTTATTGTAACGTGTGATGGTAATAGTTTAAATAACTAGGTGGATGCCACAGGGTCTACCGACACCTAGAGTGTACGATAAGTCAATAAACATAGAAATCTAAATAAAAAATTTGAGATATTTGGAACGAATACATTGAAGATGAATTTTTCGAGACAAAACGTCTGAATCTGAGGCAGTACAGTATTGGGGGTCATAAAGGCTTGCAAAAAAATGTAATAAAATTTCCAAAGTTGTACTTAAAAAAAATTAAATTGATGATGGTCCTGGAGAGACGAAACGTTACATATAAAAATTGATTATGACATTCGATAGAGAGCAAAAAGTTGCCATTAGAAAGTGTTCTTCTTTTTTCAATATCACCTTAAACAGGCTGAAATGAAATTTAATTTTTTTTTCAAATATTTCGAAAACTAATCATATTAGCCTTGATTTTTTAGAGGCACAATGTTGGTCCCCTGATTATGCAACTTTGCCCTCTTTTAAACTTCTTCGTATCTCTTACCGTTTCCGAAATCCTTGTAGTGAGAAGCGAATTTGTAACAGCCTGTATATGCCACTGAAGGCTAACAGAAATTCGAAATATCAAGATTAAAAAAAATTTCCCGTTTCCGAGATCTCTCTAGTGAGTAGCGAATTTGTAACAGTCTATACGGGTGTCTCATAATTAGCTGCCAACCCTGAACAGGCCGATTCTATGATGAAAACTAAGTAAAAAAGTTCATATGAACATGGGTCCGGAAATGCTTCCTAAGGGCACAGGGACCCATTGAAGAGGGAGGAATGGAAATCATTTTTTGCAATATCTCTCAATCGCGTTGTGATAAATGAATGAAATTTGGTATACACAGCTAAATTTTGATGAGCAATTTGATGGACTAATCCATTTATTTCCACAAGGTCCATTGGGGTGGGTACGGGGGGGCCCTTGGTACTTTGCGTGTGTAACTTTTTCATCTTTGACTTTTTAACAAATTGGACAGCAAATTCCGTTTTCCCGAACTGTTTTACGTTAAAAAGGTACTCTTGTTTCAAATCGTTATCTTTAACGGTTTCTGAGAAAATCGCTCTTGAATTAATCCCACTTTGGTCAATTTCATAGTAATTTAAACAAAAAAAAATATTTTGTTTCAATTTAATCTAGTTTTAATAAAAAAATAATAATAAAAAATTAAATTAAATAAAAATTAATCCTTTAAATGGAAAAGAGAGGAAAGGAAAATTATTATTATTATTTTTTGTTTAAATTACTATGAAATTGACCAAAGTGGGATTAATTCAAGAGCGATTTTCTCAGAAACCGTTAAAGATAACGATTTGAAACAAGAGTACCTTTTTAACGTAAAACAGTTCGGGAAAACGGAATTTGCTGTCCAATTTGTTAAAAAGTCAAAGATGAAAAAGTTACACACGCAAAGTACCAAGGGCCCCTCCGTACCCACCCCAATGGACCTTGTGGAAATAAATGGATTAGTCCATCAAATTTCTCATCAAAATTTAGCTGGGTATACCAAATTTCATTCATTTATCACAACATGATTGAGAGATATTGCAAAAAAATGATTTCCATTCCTCCCTCTTCAATGGGTCCCTGTGCCCTTAGGAAGCATTTCCGGACCCATGTTCATATGAAATTTTTGACTTAGCTTTCATCATAGAATCGGCCTGTTCAGGGTTGGCAGCTAATTATGAGACACCCTGTATATGTAGAAAATATTTGAGGAAGGAAGAGTTCGTTGAGATCGAGGTCTTAAATGGCTTAACTTCTTCCCTATCCCAAAGTTTTTGAAATATACATATAATTGGAAATATATTTGCAGATGTTTCATATAACTTGGTTTAGTGACTTAACCTAGAGAAAGTAAAAATTTGCTGAATTTGTATACATGCAACCAGTCGGAGAGATACTAGTGGACACTGCCATTAAGATCTCTAAAATTTCTATACCAAATTGAAAATTCGAATGACGCATTTGATTCCTAATTGTGTTGTACAGAAAAAAAGTCTCTTCTATTTTATTCGGAAAATGAGTCATTTTCGAGAGAATATCACAGTCGAATAAATTGATATTAACACGATACAATTTTTGTTGAGTATTTATATGAGCACCTTCAAGAAGTTTTAGATACCTTTTCCTTTAGATGCATTCTGTATTTAGGTGCAAAAATAAAAATAAAGAAAAAAATACTGCAATAGCAGTGCTATCTCATGGCGTGTATTTTTTGTTTTGAAAGGATCAACATTTACATTCACGGCTGTAATTGTGTATATTATTTATTATGTTCCTGTTGTTTTTACCAACTGTATACTTACTATGCAGTACACATTAGACAAAGAAGAAGTATGAATAATCACGAAAACTTAATCAACAGATAAATTTTAACAATTCAATTTTATAACAAGAATTGTTAATTCTGTATATGAAAATTGTATACACAAGATGTCAGTATAACGTGTGATCAACTCTTAATGGTAGATTTTACGTCACAAATTAACAAAAATGTTAATATGAATATGAACATCTATCTAGAAGTACTTCCGAGATGCAAGGTGTGCAAAATATATTTCCTATATGTTGCTTCCTACCTCCAGCGATTAGTGAAAAAAAAAAATAAGAAAGTTCAATAAAATAGTTTTTATATCGGATCAAACAAAATCACGAATATGTCAATATAATCAGGCTTCTGTCCTTTTATCAGTGTAACATCCTGTATATTTTACAGTGGTACAAGGTTAGATAGGATTGATCTCTTCTAAATATCCACATGACATGATCATTTGGGGCCATATCTCTTTCATAATTAAAGATACACCTATCAAATTTTACATGGTTTAACCATAAAAAGGGGTTTTCATTAAAAAGCAGAAGTCTGTCGATTTAGACAGCTTTTACAGTGTCCCTTTGTTTGATTTCTTAGCTAAATAGTCATATTACTTAGATATTTGCCAAATTTTTCTATCTTCAAAAATAATGGCTGTATGGAGTGGAAGACACAGGGAAACAACAGCATATCGCACTCGCTTGCACCAGACCTTGTACCTTAAGGCCGATTCTCACTTGCGTGCAAGGCATGTGCTCGGCACAGGCAAAACACCGGCTCGGCAAAATATCTTAACCATTGTATCTTATGGCATGTGCCGTGCATGTTTCGATAAGTGTGAATACTCTCCAGGCAGTCAACTTGCAATCATAGTTTAGTTGAGTTTCGTATTGACAAGAAAATATGAAGCGTCAGCAGAGGCTCCCTTTTTCGTCAGAACAAGATGAAATTCTTATTGAGTATATAAGAGAAAATGAGGTTATTTACGATTTGTCTCATAAAAAATACTCAAACAATGTCTACAAAAACACGATGTGGAAAAAAATTGGCGAGAAATTGCAACAAGATAGGTATATTTATTAAATATGTATTAATCTATACAGACATATTAAAACAAACACGATTTCTTAACAATAAAATTTTGTAATTTAAAAAAACGTCTTTTTCTTTTTCGGAAATTTTTATTTTCTTACTCTTCTTCATCTAAGATTAGAACAATTTTTACCAGAGTGGAAGTCACGAACATTTTTTCACAAAGCTAGGGAACTACTACCAGGGCCCGAGAACTTATACTTGAAAATATGGGGACACTGGGAACCACGTGACTTGAGATGGATATACAAGTTGGGGAAAGAGTCTATAGATGTCGCCACAAAGATTTTGTAGAATAAATTTTGACAATTGCAATTATGAATCATTTCATGTCATTCTTGTTCATGTTTATTGTTTATTGTTGGGATTGGCGAGTGTTGGTGTATGTTTTATTTGTGTTTTTAGTGTGTTTTATTAGATATTTCATTCACATTTATTTATATAACATAATAATGTCTGATCATCATATAATCACATTTTTTTATTAATAATAAAATGTTTTGTTTTGTTTTTTTTTTAATAAAAAATGTGATCAGAGGTAGGTAGTTTTTTTTATGGATATCAACACAACGAAAAATTTAAAGTTGCATAATAAATCTCTATTACAAGAATTAATCAAAGATTGGTTTAGTAAAATTATTTACTTGTAATATTTTTTTATTCACCGTGAAAGCTAATACAATATAGAAAGCACTGAAACTCTATAATCACTTTCACTCTTTTTTTTTCAAAATATGTACTGAAATTTGAAATTTTTTCAACAAACATTTTAAAAAGTTACAGTATCAAAATTCTTTCTTATTTTAAGTAGGAAGACTATTAAAGCATTTAAAAGTGTCTTTAATGCTTGAGTGATTATAATGCTTTTTATCAAATGTACTTTTTTTGTCATGGTGACAAAAAAAAATTATCTACGTGAAAATTATTTTACAAAATCAATTTCTGAGTGATCTGTGTAGGCTGAGATTTGTTATGTAATTTTAAATTTAGCGGCGGCAGAATACCTAAAATAAATATTGGATAGGTATATAGTTGTAGAGCGTACAACTAGATGGCGCTTGCATCTTTTACCGGCTACAGGTAATTTAACTCGCTGTATTACCGATAATTCCTAGAAACGGAAAGCAATAGAAGTTGGAGAAAGTGTCAACAGTTAGCGCTGTTAATGACCACGAAATCTGTTCAAGTTTCCTATCTATAGTATCATTTATCTAGGACTACTACCTGCGGCATGTCTGTCGCAGTGTGAATTGTCTCTGAAAACTCGGCCTGTGCCGAGTATGTGCCCTGCCGATGCCGATCCGGTTCCTTGCTCGTCTAATGAGAATCGGCCTTTAGTAAGCTGCCATAACGACGCACCGCACGTGGACTGCACCTAGTATTGTATATTCGCTTAATATTTTTCAAACCCTCGCACAATGGGCGAAGCAAAAAATAACTCTGATTGTGTTTTCCTGAATATTTATAAAGGTGATCAGACGTCGACGATGTGGAAAAATTCATGTTTAACATGCTAATCGTTTAATAATTAAAAACATACTGCATTTGAATGTTAGTTGCAGTGCGCCAATACGTACGCTATTGAGCAATGCTCTGTGCTTCAAGTTAAAGGGTACCCTAGACGATCAATAATATTATCAATAATCGCTTCAATATTGACGCTCAATATTGAAGCACGCATCAATATGCTTCAATAAACACATCTCTCAATACTCGTTCTGGCAAATATATTCGTGCTGTATGGTTGGGGTTATGTTATCTGTTTTAATTGTTCAACCATAAAGTCAGGTTTGCATAGTTTTAATGCGTCAACAATTTTCTTGCATTGCGATTGTTTTTTGTTTTTGTTATAGTAGTCTTTTGATTTTACCCGCCACAACTCTGGATGATCACGATAAGTTGCTATTAGAAGGGTCGTGAAATCTCATTTCCGAACGGAGTCACTAGAAGGTGATTTCGGATCATCCATGTCGGACATGTTATCTCTTCGCTGTCTCACAAGCAACTGATATTGAAGGAAATATTGATAATAAACTCCTAGACGTTCAAACGGCCCTTCAATGTTGACTAAAAAATTACATTTATATCAATATCTGTACTCCAATATACGCTCCTAGGCGATCAATATTTCCATCAATATGGTCCTTCCATCAATATTGAATCGATTATTGACAATATTATATTGATCGTCTAGGGGTTACGGCCATAACGAAACACCGCACATAGCCTCCCGCAGAACATGGTCCAATAACGTCCATATTGTCGTACCGCTCCTTAAAATTCAGTATAATTTTAATTACTGAACAATTAGCATGTTAAACATGAGTTTTTTCTCATCTTTATAGTTGGGACACCTTTATAAATTCTTCCTATTCAATAATATCATCTATTGGTCGGACTAACCGGCAGACCAGCTCACCCCTCAAAGCCCACCCCAAGCAAAAATTCTCCCGTTACAGCTACGGAGTTGCGTGGCATAGCACCATGTCATATGTGTGTAGTGGAACTACAATAGCGAAATCTCAGCAGCAAAGCAATCGATATTAAGTCGACCTACTGTATATTCTCTAGGTATAACACTGTAAATGTAGTAGTGTCTTTTGTTCTAACCTCAACATTTTTTGAAAAGCGAGAGAATCTAAGTAGCGTTACAGGAATTTTTTGTTGGAAATACAATTTTAATACTGTGATTAGTAAAATTTTTAAAAATAAATAAAACAGCAAATCCAAAGCGTAGAAATTAAATGAGAAAAAATATTCACAAAATTGCATTATACGACTAGTCGTAAGACACAACAAAATCATATAATAAATATAAAACGAGTCGTGTACTTAAAGCACTGTATTATACAAGGTGTTTATGAAACAAGTGCTTTCCTTCAAAGGTGAAATTTATTTTAAAGTAAACGTTTCATATGAACCTGGGTCGTAATTCTCTTCGTTTTCGAGATAATACTTGTTGAAATTAGAAAAAAAAAATACAATTTTATGTACAACGTAATGTGCCAAATCAAATTCAAAGGAATATTAGAGCAGAAATTTTTAATTTTATCAGGGAATACCTAGCTCCTAAAATATATCAAAATTTCTACGCCAATGATTTTTTGAACTTTTAAGACGACGTTATATTTAAAATTATATTTCTAACACAAAATCCCCATAAACTGTTTTAGTTATTTTCGGTGCCTATATTTAACCATGTTGTAGGTTCATTTTAATATGAAGAAATCATAATTCTAAAATGGCTTCTTCAAACAAGCTATAAGATATATTTTTTCTAAAAGTCCCATTGGTTATAAAAAGTATTAATCAAATTTTTAAAATTCTCATTTGCTTAGAAGTTCTGAGGCCCCTATAGTAGGATCATATTCGATGCAAAGTTATAAATCATTGCCTGTCAAGGGAACCAATGCAGTACGCTTTTAAGAGTTTTAGAAATTGAATAATTTCTTTATACATTATGAAGGGACGATGGGATCAGTTCATGTCTGGCACCCTTGTTCCTACAAAATTTCCTTTATTCTCATAAACTATTTATTTTAAATGTAATTTATTATAAATCCAATTTGTTTTTTAAATTCAACATATGTACTACATTTTACCTCTGTACGCGCCACTGTTGTTTACTTGTTTTTTGGAGGCGCTCTCTGATTTACGTCCAAGCTCGCCAGGTTAGTATTTGTCGTATAACCGACCACTTCGTACACTCAATGCACCTGGGCGACTACAGCTACTACCAGAACACAGTGCGTATGCAGCGATATTTCAGATTTTACATTCAATTTCATTTTAAATTTGAAATAGTTCATCTTACGCCTCCTAAAAATTATGACACGATTTTCCTTTGATAAAAGACCGACAACTTTTTGCTCTACTTTGCATCGAATACGATACTACTATAGTGCTACTGACCCCTCGTATTTCCGCTACTGGTTGATATATTTGTCAACTTGTTACTTAGTTATAGTTTACAAAATGTAGTATATATTTTTTTTAACTTCAATACCCTGTATCTCGAAAAAGAAGTTAAAGCATTCATGTGAAACTTTTTGCTCAAAATAATTTGTTCTATTACTCCTTTGAAGAAACGCATTTATTTCAGGAACACCTTGTATGTGGCGTCTTAAAGTCTTTGGTAGGCATAATACAACTGAAAACATTATTCATTATATGTTGATTGTGGGTAAAATATCCAATTAAGGAGATATGATACTCCATAATTGGCTTAGATCCTGTTTTTTCGCAATGATATTTTTAGACGACCTTTTCATTTCATTTTTGAAGAATGTCATTGTCTCATCGTTCTACTTTGGACTATGGAATTTGTGATAATCGGTAAATAGACCCTTTAAGATCATTCTACGTAATAAAATCACTGACCTTGTCCGGTAATCCAAACTGTAAAATTTTTAAATGTGAACGTAAACGGAAAATTTAAAGTATTTGATCATATAATCGTATACGAAGCAACCGACACCTTCTTTCTCAAGTAATATGTACCTACGCGAAAGTGTTGATCGTCAGTCACTGTGACTAGATGCACTCGCGGAATTGTCCGCCGCACAGCTTGGCAAATTGTTCACTAACCATTGCCTCTATGTAGGTACTAAAAATGAGGTTTAACCTACGGTACAAGTGGGAGCCATTGATCAACCATGCGTTTACAACGATATTCTTACAAGTTACATAATTGACTGTGGATGTTTATTTACAATTTACTGATGCACTTGACAATGGCGCAGAGGTCGATATCTAGCGTGTAACGGCGACGTTACGAGACGCCTTCGAAATTCATTTCCCTCATCGGAACAAAAAAAACAACAGTAATCTTTTTTAAAAAGTTCGCTGAAGGCCCGTGACACAAAATTTTAATTATTCGCCCAAGCACTATTGAAATTATAGATTCTAAATCTGGTACAGCGGAGTTTCTGCATACATATACGGAGTGTCTAGAAGCGCATGGGCCTTATGTCGAGGGTTGCTTCCTTAGGTGAAAATAAATCGGTTTATCAAGTTACCTTAGACAAATCTGCTTTGTTAAGAGACATTTTCAATTTTAATAAATAATAACTCGGCCACTTTTAAAAATATTTAATTGAAGTTTCATGTGGAGTATTTGAATATAAATGAGTTTAATTTTTACTAAAACATACAGGTCGCTTAGATTAAACAGTCTTTTGTTTTTTTACTATACTTTCTTTGCTAGAGACTTAAGACAATGTAGAAGCCTTCTGATCATCACTTAATTTATATTCAAAAATGTATACCTACGTATCGTATGTCGCTAAAAGCATCGTCCCAGAGAAAAATGAATTTAATTTTCTGCAGATATCAGTTACGGATCGGCAAATATTTTGGGAGTATTATAATACTCCTCAGTATTAGGTTAGATAAAGACTTCTGATATAATAGCCCAACAAAGTTAAATGCACAGGGTGTTAACTTTTGAGTGGGAGTAAGTTGACTTAAATCGTAAATATATACAGAGGGTCCCAAAATAACGTGTACAATGGAAGACCACATATTCGTGTACCCAAAATAGGCAGATTTAGGCTAATTCACCTATATCCGAAATCGCTTGATAGCCTCAAAGTTCGTGAACATTTTTTGAATTCTGTAAATAACTCAAATACGTATTATTCTATTTTGATTATTTTTGGGGTGTGGACTTTTGCTCTCAATATACACATTTTGGTGTTATACAGAGAGTTTTTTAAAACTTACAACTCCTACAAAATTGATATATGATAATCCGTTCATAACTTTCCTCTTTCGGACAATAATGACAACTATTTTTTATTTGATAGGACATATCATTTGAAAGTTTTTGGGCCTCTTGTAGAATTTTGATTAAATGAGCGGTTTGGGTGCAAAAAAGATTTTTTAAATGTATACATTATCTTGCCACCCATATTACAATACTTAATAATAAAGTGCTAGTAGGCTCTGATTTTGTAGGTTGACTGTAATTTCAGTTTGATCTTGTTTGGGATAGCATTATTATTTCAATAAAATTAAGCCCGTTACAGTCTACCTACAAAATCAGTAACTACTAGCACTTTGTTAAGTATTGTAATATAATGTAGACATTTAAAAAATATTTTTTTGTACCCAAACCGCTCATTTAATCAAAATTCTATAAGAGGCAGAGAAACTTCCAAATGGTATCACCTATCAAATAGAAAATAGTTGTCATTATTGCCAGAAATAGGAAAAAGTTATGAACAGAAATATCACCATACACCAATTTTGTAGGAGATGTGAGCTTCAAAAAACACTCTGTATAACATCAAGATTTATAGATTGAAAGTCCACACTCTAAAAATAATCAAAATCGATTGATACATATTCGAGTTATTTAAACATTAAAAAAATTTGCACGAACATTGAGGCCATCTAGCGGTCAAAAGCAGCGATTTCGAATATAGGTGAATTAGCCTAAATCTGCCTATTTTGAGTCAACGAATCTGTGGTCTGTCGTTGTATACGTTATTCTGGGACACTCTGTATAATTAAGATGCAAATTTAGTAAAAAAAAAATAATTGGACATCAAATAATCGGCTGTTCGTAGGTGGTAACTGAAGTACAAAATTTAAATTCATTTATGTGTTTACATTTTTAAAAGTAAATAAAGCGTTGTTTCAGAAAAACATCTACATTATCTATCAAGAAAAAACAAAAGACTATTTAAAGTGTTCTTAGCGACCTTTACACCTTAGGTCAGCGCGGTCGGCATGCTCATCAGTGAACAGAACCAAATATCAACACTACAAACATTGAAATTTCTTTTGAGAACTAAATTTTTTAAACTTAAACCAAACATGTATTTACACATCATTTTACAATTTGCCCAGTCATTTATAAAACGCCTAAGCATTTTATAAAAAAACTTAATTTGCAATTAGCCTGCGATATATACAGGCTGTTACAAATTCGCTTCTCACTACAGGGATCTCGAAAAAGAAATACGAAATAGCTTAAATGGGGCAAAGTTGCGTAATCAGGGGATCAACATTATGCCTCTAAAAATCAAGGCTAACATGATTAGTTTTCGAAATATTTGAAAAAAAATCGAAATTTTAGAAATTTTTTGTTTAATTTCAGTCTTGTTTGTGGTGATATTGAAAAAAGATGAACACTTTCTCATGGGAACTTTTTGCCTCTAGCATAATAATAATGGCAAAATAACTAGATGGACTTCACAGGGTCTAACGACAGTTACAGTGTACGATAATTCAATAAACAAAGAAATCTAAATAAAACATTAGATAAATTTGGAACGAATGCACTGAATATGAATTTTTCGAGACAAAATGTCTGAATCAGGTTCAGGTTGAGGCAGTACGGTATTGGGGGTCATGAAGGCTTGCAAAAAATGTAATGAAATTTCTAGGGTCGTATTTAAAAAATGAAGTTGATGATGGTACTGGAGTGACGAAACGTTACATATAAAAATTGATTATGCCATTCGATAGAGGGCGAAAAGTGGCCATGAGAAAGTGTTCTTCTTTTTTCAATCTCACCACAAACAAGGCTGAAATTAAACAAAAAAGGATTTCCAAAATTTCGGTTTTTTTCAAATATTTCGGAAACTAATCATGTTAGCCTTGATTTTTTAGAGGCATAATGTTGATCCTCGCTTTACGCAACTTTGCCCCTATTTAAGCTAGTTTGTATCTCTTACCGTTTTCGAGATCCCTGTAGTGAGAAGCGAATTTGTAACAGCCTGTATGTTCATTTGGCCAACAACATATATTAATTATTTATGTCCTCAAACAACTTTATTATATTGACGGTAAATTTCGTTTTGTTCCGTTTCAAAAAGTCTCCAAAATGCAATGTCGTAATAATATTAGTAAACAAAATATCCCTCTTACACCTCCCTTTCGCAATTGTAATATGAATGATTAATAGAAGGTGCCTGTAGTAAATTAAAATTACCCGAATCACACCAAATTCTGCATTGCTGCACTGCACTGCTAGGCAATTTGTCAATCACTTGTCAACAGTTGAGATTTATTGCCCAGTCGCCCAGATCGGCTGTCTGTGTACGCCATTTGACCGCGCACGTTCTTCAACTGGGCGTATACATTTCTACCACCTCCACGTTTAGTTCGACCAGACCTGTATATGAGTATGGCTAAATGAATATGGGAACAAGTTTTTCAAAATATTTCCATGCCGAGTTGCTGTGTCAGCGACCGAACCTGGTACATACTGCTAACCACTTGGTTCTTCAATTGAGATCGGAAAGACTATAACACAGTGTTATTTGCAATCCTTATATAAATGTTATGTTATGAATTATGGAATAGAAACCATTGTTAGGCAATAGAACTATTACCCATCTTTAAATAAGTAGGATATACTCCAAAAAAAAAATAATAATAATCATGTTTGTTTTCAGTTAATTGTGAGTTTAGATTTATTTAGATTTAGATACATGCAGGGTGATCCTTAAATGCGTTCTCATAATAAAGAAAATGAGAAAAAGTATAGGTTTTAAGTAAGTCCTAAACGGATTAACTTTCGGGATGTAGCAGAATATTAAAGTTATTGAAAGTAATTCCGAAAATGACGTAGAACTTTGACGTGGATTAATAAAAACTTGGATCGGTGACTAAATAATTAGATGATTAGATACTTCAGGGATGGCCAAAAATACGGAATAAAATTCATATCATTTGAATGAGTAAATATTTTGTATAACGCCGAAACACGTTAACTGATTTTGATTTTTTCCCATCTTTCAGTTATACAATAATTAATTTTTCTTCAACCCCCTAACCCCCAGCTATCCCTACTTTTTTTTCAAATGGAAACATAAGGCATGAGGGGGCTCGTCGAAAAGCTTATAGAAACCGGAATCGAGCCATACCAAATAAACAAGTTTTATTTTTTCAATAACAAGTTTTTTTCTCATTTAGAAATTGAAACAACTAGATAATTTACAAAAATAAACTCAATGTCGCAAATGCTGAAAATGTCCTCCATTCACTATTTGGCATTCTCCAAGACGATAGTAAAAGCTGTCCACAGCATTCTGAATGACTTCAGCTGGTAAATTATGCATCTCCGCCCTAATCTTGTTCTTTAAATTCTCAATATTATCCGGTCTGTCCTGGTAGACTCTTTCTTTCAAATATCCCCAAAGAAAATAATCCAGGGGTGTTAAGTCGGGGGATCTTGGCGGCCATTCAACTGTACCCCGTCTACCAATCCAGCGATTTGGAAACATTTCATCTAAGTATCTTCGAACATCAATACCAAAATGTGGGGGAGCGCCATCTTGTTGGAACCAAATTCTTTCATTCGGTATATCTGGATCAATTTCATGAGGGAAAATCACAGCTAGAGCAGGTATCAGGTCAAATGTTAGGAAATCCAGGTAGCGTGCGGCAGTAAGATTTTCTTCAAAAAAGAATGGGCCCAAGATTCTGTTGTTGATGATACCTGCCCATACATTAACTTTTTGTGGATGCTGCGTATGCGATTCGCATGTCCAGTGTGGATTTTCCTGGGACCAAAAGCGATAGTTGTGCCTGTTAACCACTCCATTTAAATAAAACGTAGCTTCATCCGAAAAAAGTACGTCTCGTTGAAAACCATTATTGTCGTCACACCGTCTCATCATTTCTTCACAAAATTGTAATCGCCTATCATAATCGTCTTCCAAAAGCTCTTGGACAAGACATACCTTATAGGGGTGGTATTTCTCTTGTTTCAGAAACATTCGAATTGCAGTTCGAGAAGCATCGTGATTGCGGGCCAATGAAACAGTTGAAGTATGAGGATTTTCAACAAGTTCTAATGCAATGTCTAATTTCTTTTCTTCATTCAAAGCACGTGCCCGTCCAGTTTTGGGCAAAGTCTGTACTGTACCGTGTTCCTCAAATTTGTGAAATATTTTACTAACTGTCCCTTGCGAGATTTGGTTTTCGGGATATTTCGCATTAAATAAATCGCGCACTTCAGCCTGACTTCTTATTTTGTCTCCACATCCAAGCAATATCAAGATTTCGATGCGTTGCCTTTCCGACAATACCATTGCAATTCAGTAAATAACTTGATTTTGACACAATAGTAACGTTTCGAACTCCAATTTACAACTAAAGCGAAAAATTAACCAGAAAGCCTGGCAAGTAAGTGGTGCCAAAAAAACGCAACATAAAAAATATATCTTTTTTGCGTTAGCAGTGATAGGTACAGTTTCAAATTCTTTATTTTATTCTGTGCAAATTCATGGAGGATAACACTGAAGATAATTAAATTTTATTTCACTTGTTAAGTAGGTGTTTTATACAACCCTAAAAACCTTGCTATTGAAAAAATAAAACTTGTTTATTTGGTATGGCTGGATTCGGTTTTCTATAAGCTTTTCAACGAGCCCCCTCATGCCTTATGTTTTCATTTGAAAAAAAAAGTAGGGGTAGCTGGGGGTTACGGGGTTGAAGAAAAATTAATTATTATATAACCGAAATATGGGAAAAAATCAAAATCAGTTAACGTGTTTCGGCGTTTTAAAAAAATTAACTCATTCAAAAGATATGAATTTTATTCCGTACTTTTAGCCATCCCTGTATATCAACCACGGGTGGGGACACTAGCAGACACCGTCACTAAAAGCCCCTGAATCTTGAAATGACTTATTTTGAAAATTCGGTCAGTTCATTTGATTTTTAAATGTAGGTCAATAACATCTCCTATTTTGCTTGTAAAACGAACCATTTTTGAGGTTTTCGAGACTTTCAAGCCTAAACTAAATTTGCCATACATTCAGTTGAATAAACTGAAAATACTTAGTTCTGAAACTTTAAATTATTAATTTAAATTAAATGGATATGTTATAATGCAGTATTAAACAATTTACTTTACTTAAAAGTAGTGGCGATGGCGGCTCTTGACTTCCATACTAGGGAGGGCGGAAAAATTTAGGTACAAGTATTGAAAAATAAAAGTAAAATATAATTGAATAGTTTTATTTTAAGTACTATTGAAATATAGAGAAAATGTGCTCCACCTTATTTTTTACGGTGAAAGTCCATTCTTCTGCTCTTATCCGAAATAAACTTTTCAATTACTTTCTCATTAAAGTTTGGTATTTCTTGCACCATTGATTTTTCAGTAGATATCATCGCGCATTGCGTTAGTCTGTCTCTACAATCTAATTTAAATTTTTACAAACAAAATTTTACACCAAATTTAAAAAAGGCTAAATAGCTATTATTTGGTTACGGGCGGACTAAACACAGTTCAAATTGCATAGAAAATATGCGCAATTCCCACTCCGTCTTTCACTGCTCACGGCGGTAACCATGACCACCATTGTAAACACTTTACAGATTTAGGGACGAGCTACGAACAGCCTACATATTCAATGTTTTTCAAATGAATTTTTCAAGTCGAGTTAAATTGATTGCACATTACATATTTAACATTTCCTTTTTAATGTGTTTCATAAGGCTAATCTATATACCTAATTATGTAGATAACATTGTACCTAAATTATATTTTAAATTAAATTTTTTTACTATGAAAATTTCTAGGGGGGCAGCGCCCCAGAACCCAACTCACCAGCCGCTACTGCTTAAGTGTTTAAATTTTAACAACGGAATTGTGTAATCATTTTCGATTCGTATGGTAGGTACGAATAGTAGTCCAATCGGATTAAACTTTAAAAGTGCTGTTTTGGGAACTAATTAAAAGAGGGTATATTATTAATCGAACATTTTCAGAAAGATGTCAGGATATTAGGACAATAGTTTGAGACCAGTCGCTGATGGCCGGAACATTGTTTAAATAATCAATGAAAACCGAAAAACCTGTTTTTTGTGTTCAACTTTTGAACCGTTGACTGAAAAAAAGTTTAATACTTTTTTATAGGTATTAAAAATACCTACAAAATGAGATGCGCTGGATCAAAATTTATTAATTAGTTTTCTTGCAAACCTCAAAAAATAACCGATTTTAGCGTTTTTTTTTTAAATTTATATAATTCAATTAGTTTTACTTCTAAAAAATTGTAGATACTATAACTTTTTTGAAGGTCATTGTATACTTAATAAGTGGTATAAATTTTAGCTCAAAATATTTATTAGTTTTTGTTAAAAGCTATTTGTTATTAAAAAATTGCTCTTGGCAAATTCTAATTTCTACATCTTTGGGACGTCATAGAGTATAGAGACTTGTTCGAAGGCTTATATTTTACTCGTGAAGAATTGTGCTACAGCGTACAATAAAGAAAAAGTTGATTATTGCATTGTAAATTGTTTAAATATTAAGTTCAAAATGAAGTCTTTTTAATATTAAAGGTTAAGTGGTAAATTTTTTTCAGATAAAATTTTCACATCGACTATTTAATTGCTACAATTTTTATGCAAATTTTGTGCCTTTACTCATTGCTTACGATGCTCCGGAGCTGAGATATTTGTTTTTTAAATCATTGTGGCTTTGTTTATTAATATTAAGAACTCTAATTTACAGGTAGTCTAGAATAAGAGTTCAACTATCATATTTGGCATTTAAACAACAATGAATGCGAATATTTATGTCAAGTTATTGAAAAAAGCATCAGCGCGTTTTTGTGCATGGACCGATTGTGATTTATAAAAAATCTTAACCTCAAATACGCCGTGCAGGCATCATATGATGTTAGTTCGCCGTAGTTCATTTTGCAAACTTGCGACTGCGAAGCCGAAGTCCGGGGTTCGAATCGCGGGCGGGTCGCATTTTTTCTTCTTATTTTCTTTTTTTTAAAATGCTGTATATCATTTACCAACCTATAGGGGGCGCACCGCAGATCGGTGCTCGGCACAGACCACCTAGACTGGCTTATAGAGCGACTTTGGTGAAAACACTGTGGAGCCTGATTTGGAGCCCAGCGCTCAGTCGTGTCCTAGCATTTGACGTGGGCAAGTGTATTGTAAAACATTGTATAAATAGAAGTGATTGAGTTGGTGAAGAGAGGCAAAAAAAAGGAATATATAAAAGGTAAATATGTACGCCATTTTTCGGTTAACGTCACAAGTTTCCAGGGTTAGCTTTATAATTTTGTTCGCCCACATAGTGTAGTGATTAACGTGATAGTTATTATAAAATAATGAATGAATTACTGTAAAATATTTTTAGTAATTATTTACTTTATGTGAGTCTTAAATTTTTATGAAATTTTACCAATTCCCGTCATTTCGAGATAGCTGAAAATTAATTAAATATTTTTTTCAATTAAAAAAATCGCAAACAAAACTAATTTCAGATTCAGTATTCGTACAGTCAATTAATTTTTATTAAAGATCGTGGTTGTTTGACGTATCCATCTCGAGATGTCGTAGTAATATGCTAAGAAACAGAAAAATTAATAAAATTTTTAAATAATGATGAAAGCAGAACACCTAGGCTACAGAAAAATAAAATTGTTTATCATGTATTAAAAAACTTTCTGAATGTGAACATATTTGAAAATTTGCATGAACATCAATTTGATAATTTGCCTAACAATTGTAATCATTTAATAGAACTTGTAAGGGCTGAATGTGAAAAGTATATCGATGTACGAATAAATCATGAAGTCAAATTATTTAATTCGGTAAAATCTACGAAAAGGCAAATATTAAATAAATTAATATTATTTAGAGGACAATAAATATATTTAAATTATTTTGTAGTTTTATTTAATATGACACTAAAATATACTATTTTCTGAATTACAAACTTAAAATTGAATATTTGTCATAAGATGCAATATAATGTTTAATATGTAATAAAAATATTACTTAATCCGGATCTGCTTAAAGATGCGCGCGATCAGATTGCCTTCCACACTCCACTTCCCCGGATTTTGCATTCACTGGTACCCGTGCATTGGAATTAGATACGGCCAGTCTAGATGGTCTGTGGGTGCTCGGGCTGTTTTTCGAGGCCGAAATAAAAGCTTGTAATTAAGATTTATCTGCCACAATGACATTTTGAAAAAAAATCTCAGCTCCAGAGTACCGTAGAGCAATGAGTAAAGACTCAAAATTTACATAAAAATCATTCACATCAATTAAATAATTGATGTGAATATTTTATCTGAAAAAAATTTACCAATTAACTTTTAATATGAAAAAGACTTAATTTTCAACTTATTATTTAAACAATTTACTATTCATTATTCAACTTTTCCTTTATTGTACGTTGTAGTACAACTCTTTACGAGTAAAATAAGCCCTCGAACAAGACTATCTTGTCGAGGAATATGATCGTTTGTATCGGCCACGACGGCATGGCACCTTGGCAGAGACCTCGGGAGTTCTAATCGAGCTCCACGCTGGGCGCCATGTCGCGATATATGACCGTTTGTGCCTAATACTTGAGAATTGTGCAGGGAATTTGTAACA
>NW_019416741.1:0-26337 GCF_000390285.2 Anoplophora glabripennis
AGAGTAAAATTGTGTCAGTAGATCATCTCCACCGTATTCCAGGAAGAAGTAAATGTAGGGGACTGTGAAGTTCATAAGTAATAAAATAGGTTGAACAAAAGTCAAATAATCTCATAGATACCTTAAGAAATAAAACAGGTTTTCTTAGCATACCTATTAATGGCACCATATTTTCCCGTATTACTAGTTTATCTGCGGAAAATAAAATTTACAATTATAATTATTAAACTTGTTATTTTAGTTGCAATTAGCCCCTATAAAATGATACGCCACTGCCTATGAGGAAATGTAAACACAACTTCCTCACCCCTCCAATGAACTATTTTGGCTTCAAGCCACATAGGTATAAATAACGTCTGTAATCTATGGTATAAACACACATAGGCAACTTTACTAGTAAGAGATTGAAAATTACCCCCACTACTTGACTCCAGAGCCCGAGAGGACAGCGATATGTGTCTGTCCTTTTTTAGACAGAGACAAAATAAATTTCTGTTGTCTCTGTTAGCATTCATTTTGAAATTTAACAGCTGACGCCGGAACTTCATCATGATTCATACGTTACAATATAATTTTAGAATTTTCAGAAAATGTAATAATGTGAATGAAGAAATTATACGTGAAACATTGCCAATGACATCAATTTACAAATGAACTACATGGTGATTTACAAACAGTGACAAAAAATGAAACCTCGAATTCTTTAGTGAATTTTAAGGTAGGTCTTTCATATAAAGTTTTTGTCTAGGTCGGTTCACTAAAACAATCCAGTGTTAAATTAATATTTTTAATTTTTTATAACATTTTAGAAACTAGTGAGTGAAATAATTTGAAATTAATCACATGAATGTATGTAAATATTGTACAAAATCGGAAGCATTTTCTTAAAAAACAATGTTCCAGTGGCTGAGATACAGGGCTTTATTATGATATTTTCGGATTCTCCTTACAATTTTCTACAAATCACCACCCCTTTATGTTTTTCGAAAAAAAAAAAAATTTTCGTTGAACTGAAAACATTGTTTAAATTACAATAGAAACACTTTTAATCTATTATTTAATCGAATAAAGAACATCTCATAGATGATTTTATTTGAGTAAATGCTCAAAAATACCTCAATTTGCGCAAACACAGCCTACTAATGTAACGATTAAACAGCATTGTATTCAAATATCGAAGTGTGTCTTCAGTTCATTTTTTAAGTTTTACTCAGGAAATCAGGCTTTTTTGGAAAAATATAAAAGAATAGTAATTTGTAGAAAATTGGAAGAGGAATGCGAAAATATCATGATTGTTACAATAAAGCAGCGGCATACTTTTTTATTTAGACAAATATACCAGCAATACCCTGCAGCATTTATTTTTTAATTTTCATTATTTGTAAAAAATTAAAATATTTTTTAAATTTTAATACCCTGTATTTTTTTAACGAAACTTCCTAGATAAAAGCTTTATACGAAAGAGCCCTCTTAAAATTCACTAAAGAATACGAGGTTTCATTTTTGGTCAGTGTTTGCGAATCACCTTACGAATATAATGAGAAGTTATCGTATGCCCCTTTACACACAATGAACTTATCTTATACCCCTCGTATGTGCAATAATTGCCCTTGAAAGTGTTTCTCACTCCAAACACCGATGGCGTATTTAATGCATTTTTTCATTGACTTGTCTATCTATTTCTTACATAGTATATCTTATCTATGGGTATAAATTATGTATCTGTCTTTTCTAGATCTGTGGTTAGCATCATTTAAAATTCTAACCTAAAATTGAATATTTTAATTTTACGAAGAGTATCCAGTATTGAGTATTGGTTATAGTTTAGAATTGGATATTCATTACAAGATTCAGTAATCACCTTTTGGCTTTAGTATATTAAAATACATAATTTAACAATCAATAGTGAGGGCTCCAGATTATTTTAAAGGTAGGTGTACAAATAAAGTTCAATAAGTTAAAAATATTTTGTTTATAATAAGCTGCATTGGGTTTTATAAATTTTTAGCTGTAGAAAGTGACAGACGAATTGTAATGTTTTGTTACAAATGTGAAATGCAATATTTTTATAGTATTTTAGATAATGGCCAAGCATCACCCTGATTTGATATTTTGCCGAAAACAACCTGGTGTGGCAATTGGCAGGCTATGTGAAAAATGTGATGGTAAATGTGTAATATGTGATTCGTATGTCAGACCTTGTACCCTGGTAAGGATATGTGATGAATGTAATTATGGATCATATCAAGGGAGATGTGTAATATGTGGAGGTCCAGGTGTATCTGATGCTTATTATTGTAAAGAATGTACAATTCAAGAAAAAGATAGAGATGGCTGTCCAAAAATTGTTAATTTGGGTAGTTCCAAGACAGATCTGTTCTACGAAAGGAAAAAATATGGTTTCAAAAGACGATAGTTGTACAAAATATAATACAATATAACTTTCATAACTAAAATCTTCATTTGTATTACTTATATTAAATCCAGTAAAATTTAAATTATCAAATAAAAAAAACAAGTAATAGGTAATCATATAACCAATTGGAAAATAATATATAATCTGAGTCTGGATAACATCGGACTGTTGTAAATAACAAGAGTTGTATTGAGTAGATTTTATCATAAATTTAGTGATTTATTATACAAATATAAACACTATTCACTATATTTTAAAAGCTTAACTATTATAAGTCCAGTGTGTATAGATTACCATACTTTTCTTAGTATGGAAAGCAGATTGGTATAATGTACTATCAATACATTTAAATGATTCTTTTAAACTATGTTGGACCAAACACTGAGTTTTCTAAATATCCTGTTAAGATGTATATGTGATGTTAATTTTCAATTAATGTTAACTTTTCAGTTCAGTGGACATAATTAAAACAGTGAGAAAATAGATCTAAAGTAGGTATGATTAACAAAATAGGTTTTAAGCTCGGCATGCAAGATGTTCTGCAAAATTTAATAGCACTTACTAGCATGCAGCATGTGTTGAATATGTTGTGAAATGATATCGTAAATAACTGAAACAACAAAGTATTGAAAATTGTATGTAGTGACAAAACGAGGTGACCAAATTTTTATAAAATCGAATGCTGTAAATGCAATACATAAGTTGCTTGAACTGGTGATGTCACATAAACTTTATTCAGTAGTGTGATGATTGGTGGCTCTTAATCTGACTAGTCTTTCGTGATCTTTCGAATTCTTTTGCTTTATTTGCTTTCAGTATGCATATTACACCTATGTTAATACTTCTACTAAATCTGAGACAGCTTGCTGAGTAAAATAGGATATAAAAAACATTTTATGCATAATGCCTTCCATTAAGTTCAAGGATACTTTATTATTTGGCCTTGCATATAACCACATCAATGTGAACCATATTAGTGCAGTGCATCCGGAGATCAACTTCATCATGTAGATGGATGAAAATGGTACTCTATTGTTACTAGACGTTCTTGTCATGAGAAAAGGGACACCACTCTGGCATTTATAGAAAGCCATCTCATACGGATATAGATTTCAATGCTGGTTCTCATCACCACCCAGCCTATAAACAATTATCGACATGTTATGATACAATGAGCTTGTATCATCTTTAAGCCAGAACACATAGATGAGGAACTACAGCACAACGACCTGCGGTAATTATTTACTTTAGTGGCACCACCTCCAATTTTCACGAAATTTTGTCTACCCCCCTATTTTCGATGGTTCTGAACACGAATCTGCAGTTTTTTTTGTGCGGTCGAACCTAGTTTTCGAGAAAAAAATTTTTCAAAATTCCAACCTGGATATTTCATATAACACTACGTAGAACTCTGTATATTTTATGTAGCTTTCCAGAACATCTGTTATGAACAATTAACACTGTTTACGAAATACATTTTCGTAAATTTCAAGTAAAAAGTAACGTATTTAATAAATAAAAATTTTGTAGTTTGAATCCGCCATTTGTAATTAGTGATGACAACATTGAGTTCCCCCACTCTCATTCAACTCTGTTCATCCCACATAAAGTTACTATTATTTAGATATGTGCTATTATTTTATTTATTAAATACATATTTTTTTTTAGTTCAAATTTGGGAAAATTTGTTTCTTAAAAAATGTTAATTGTTTATTACAGATGTTCTGAAAGCTACATAAAATATACAGAGTTCTACGTAGTGTTATCTGAAATATTCAGGTTAGAATTTTGAAAATTTTTTTTCTCAAAAACTGGCTTCGACCGCACAAAAAAACTTCAGATTCGTGTTCAGCACCATCGAAAATAGGGGGTAGACAAAATTTTGTGAAAATTGGAGGTGGTGCCACTAAAGTAAATAATTACCAGAAGATAATACATCTCCCGAAATGTCATATGTCATGAAGCCTAAACCGATGATATACTAACCAATCCAGAAATTGTTCTGCCAAAGGTGTAATTATAGCCATAAAACTGTGGCTGCAATGCAGGTAGTTTACTTTGGGAAGCGTTGTGGGGTGTATAGTAACACACCTAACGTTTGTCATTACCTGTTAAACAAGCACCTGACCTCTACTCTTCAAGTGAACCACCTCTGATGCGGCTGCGATTTAATGGGCAAAGCGGAGTGGTCATTATTAATAACAGCTGGCCAAAATCATCACTGTAAAATGTTCTACGATTTTTTTGGGTTTAGGCTAATGAGATTGACCTAAACTCAAGGCCACAAGCAACAAGGGAGCCTCCACCCTCTCCCTAACTCCACCAATGTGATTGATTTCAACTGAAAAATTATTCTGTTTTGTGTTCAGCAGTGTCTGTCGATAAATAATTTTACCTACGACCACTACTGTAAATACTTAAAAACACACCGTCTGTGATCAATGTAAGATTCCTATTACGTAAGGTAAAAAAATCGCACAGTTTTCCTAGCAACCGCCTAGCAACGTACAATGCTGTTTGTATTGACCGTTGCTAGGCGGTTGCTAGGAAAACTGTGCGATATTTTTACCAAGCTGTGCGATTTTTTTAAAATACGACACAGTAGTGGTCGTAGGTAAAGTATAGTACGTAATACGTGGTGTAATGCAATTACGAACTCATAGAATTACTACTGCTACGCGGCGCCGTGCGTAACTTTTCCATTCGTGCGTAAAATGCTTTTTGCAACACTTATTACGTAACATACTATAATACTTTTAATAGATATATTGTGGAAAAACAAACTAAAAACTGTTCCAGACTAGGGAGCATAGCAACACCGATGTCATGAATTCACACATAAAAAATTTTGTTGACACTAGAGCTATAAAAAAAGTAAAAATTCATAGAACTATTTGCATTGTTTTAGAAAATATTTTTTTTATTCATTAACAATAATGGGAATTCTAGAAATATTAGATACTGCTACTACTAAGATATAATGATTGGGCAAACATGGCTTATTACAATTATTGAAGGTTATCATAGTCTTAAGCGATAATGTATGATATGTCTTTGACATTGCGTAAATTCGCTTGCACATATATTAGAAAGGATAAAAATCAAAAATAAATGGTGAATCATGATAACTATACTATTGTATTAAAATGATAAAATAGGCAAACTGTATATTATTTATTTTAATTTTAAGAAATCAATTTGTAGGTTAAAATTCCAAACAAGCAGTACCTTAATCTTTCTCAGAACGTAAAACACATCTTTTTATAGATTTTTCTTTACATGTGTCATTGGTGGGATATTAGATGCAAAAAACCTTTCACTGCAAGGAGTAGTACTTCTACCCTTAAGATCTAGGTGATTTTCCTGATAATTCTCAATATTTTGCTATGAGGTTCTTTGCTGCTAGTTGAATAATAATTTTTTTTTTTGTAAACAATGTAGGTAACTGTTTAAAATAAAAATATAAATTATGTAGAAGCAATAGAATAGAAATTGAGTAAATTGTCCATTAAATCTACTCCATTTTATTCTAATCTAGAACCACAGCTGGTTTAACTAATAGCATTTTTCTTTATTTATATTCCTATTATATTATTGTCATATACAGTACTAATAATATGCTTGTCTTTTTGTCTTTCATTACTTCGAAACAATACCACGCTGCCTTTCTAGATTTTTCTTTTTAATTTCTTTTCAATTCCTATTTATTTGGCGCATTATCCAGTATCTATCTGTTCTTGGTTCTATTTATTACCATAATTGGTGTCTTTAGTTATTATCGACGAAATACAAAAACTTAAGTGGAAACATGTTTTATTAACAACTTTTCCAAGAAAATAAGCAGTTTCTATACTTTCCCGTTTGATAAAATATAACTAATATGATTGTTTTAAACATATATCTTGCAAAATTAATATAACAATAAATACCTATTCTTATTTTGTTTGAATTCATAATTTTCCATTTTCTGACTTGAATAATAACTGTAGATATGTAAATCAATTTATATTAGATAATCACGAAAATACTGGGATTATCTAGTATAAACTGGTTTGCATATATACAAGTTTTGAATAAATTAGAATATACACAAATCTGATCATAAAAAAAGTTTTACCTGTTTACCTCCTTAACAATGAAACTTTTAGAGATTTATCAAAGAACAATTCTCATACATGAAATATATTATTTGGATCAGGAATAATTACCTGTATTCCAGACTGGGCAGTAAATGGGAAATAAGTTCTAGGAATGTGATTGTTTGTCCAAGGAACATCCAGCAGAACATCTTCAATATTGTTCTCATCAGATAAAGATTCTTCACTAAATATATTAGTAGTTGTTCTCATCTGACACGCTACTTGTTGATATATTACTCAAGTCAGAATTTTTGTTTAAATCTGAGTCCTCACCTTACCTCAACAACAAAAACTGCTTTAAATAGAGACTATTTTATAAAATATACAGGGTGTTTCTAAATAAGTGTCGCAACGGAAACCTGTAAATTCCTCTTGAAAAAAGAAACTTTAATTTTTTTTAAATTTTTTGCCAATATCTTAGGAACCGTTTGAACTACAGGACTGAGTTTTTGTACACGCATTATCATTATTAATAGCTACCTTTTCGCACCCTTCTTGAATTTATTGAACGTGCCAGTGGTGGAGATTTTAAGGTATCGTAAGGGTTTTTCCCCCCTAACTTTTACGCCACTGGAAAAATTGACATTTGACAGCAAATTCTGAAGCGCCAATGAATTTTACACAAAAAAAAGTTCTCTTGCTTCATTGTTCTAAAGTCGACCATTTTCAAGAAAAATAACTTTCTATGAATAAAAACAAACATGTTGCTAACGTTTCGAAAATCTTTTGTAATTCAAAAGATAGATAGTAATAATTAACAATTTTAACGAAATTTAACAACATTTGCAACAAGTAGCTACTAATAGTGGTAATGTGTGTACAAAATCTCAGTCCTGTAGTTCAAACGGTTCCTAAGATATTAGCAAAAATCTGAAAAAAAATTTGGACACTGTATCTCGAAAACGAAAGCCTGGAGAGAAAAATGGAAGAGCAAAAACATGTTTCTCTTTGCAAGAGGAATTGTATAGAATATTTTACATTACTTAAGAGTGAGGATGTGAACGCAAACACAGCAAGTAAATATATTTGTATTATCCATCCAAGGCCCATTAGAAAACGACTATAAATTTGCGTATATATTCGTCATAACCAGTTAAGAGATTAAAAATTCAACTTTATAAACTTAAAAATCAGTTGTCAGTTTTTACTTTCCCTGTATAATTGGCATAAAAAAGAGTGATACGTGCGAAAGAGCGTCCTTTTCTCAACACGGATTCTTGTCTAATTTTAATATATCTGTCCGTTTTTGAGATATTTTCTCTAAACTAAATGTGCACAGCTATTATTTTTTTAATCTACTATTTTCTAGTCCTTAAAATAGAAGGCGTGCCATAGAGTGATGACATTTAGACTAGTTGCATATCAAATTTTGCTGGGATCATAAATAAATAGGTACATCATCCAGTGGCGGTGGCTGCCTTTAATTCCAAGTATGTAGTATTTTGAAGAGTATTTCATTTTATTTGACAGATCGTTATTGAATTATATTGCTTTTCTATTCGTTAACATTATAAAGAACTTCCATTAATAATTTAGAACTACTGTTTCACAGTTTATATATTTTATTAGAAATGCAGTTTTAAATACAATGTACGAATGAAAATATCAAAAATTATCAATGGCGGCTCGTCAGGTGACGAAAGTGACACACCGCTTCACCTAAAATTTCCGTTTGGTTGTGCAATTTAAAATTATTTTAATTTTATATAAATTTTATAATTTAGGTATATATTGAAAATGTATTATGTTTGTTTGTTTAATACGTAGAAATAAACAGAATAGTTGTACGGTGAACGCCTTCTAAAAAAACATTGCCTTCGTTGAGCGCGGACATCAACCTCGTACCGTACAACATATAGTATACACAAGTGACGCAGATCGAAACAGTCTGAATTTCGCTTCTCTTCAAAGCGTTGTATACGGCGCGGCGGTTGTAATGGCAACGAGGCGGCCGACATGTGAGAAAATTACGGCATGGGGAAACGAGCGACGTGGATATTGAAGTAGTATTGTCATTGCCCATCGCCTGCCTTTAACCAGTTTATACGATATGTGTCGCCAAGTGCACGATTATAACTATTCTTAGTTAATATTTGTTTTGTATAATTGTAGAAATGTTTCCTATGTATGATCCAGTATGTATTTTATTGGAAATGCCATTTTCCCGAATTGAGGACAAAAAGGATTTTTTTTAATTGTGAGAGACCTGTGCCTTATTCTCTCGATATGGAAAAAAGGGGAAGTCAAAAGACAATGTGCATGTTCGGAAGTTTCGGAATGAATTCGGGGTATAAGTGGTTGCGTGGAAGTGTTTATTTAAAAAAACTTTTCTGTCTGCCGTGTTTAATTGTGGGTGTAAAGTCGGGCGTGTGGAATAAGGGGGTATTTCACAATTTTGGGAAAGTCATGCGAGGCTATCGTAACCACAAAGCTTCTTTGGAACATACATGTACAGTGTGCGTTAATGTTCGCACTAAGTAAGTCCACAAGCCGAACTAATATTTCTACTTTATAAAATATAAATGAAAATCCTTCTCACGAACATCAGTTTTTCAGAAATATTGCAAATGCAATTAAAAATTTCCAAATTCACTTAGTTGTTTGACCTTGAAAATTTGAATTTTTTTTTTCTTTTTAGTCAATCAATTAATATGCTTCACCTATTCTCAATGTCACGAACCGCCACTGAAAATTATTGATATAGAATCTTTTCATTTTACTAGAGGTAGCAAAGAAGTATAGCCTTGTATAAAAATATGCAAAATTATGACTATTAATGACAAGTTTGAAAAATGTTTGATGTGGAAATTTCACTTTTTTTTGTGGCGCTATGACATTAACGCAAAATTTCTGACGATATTTTTGACATTTTCATTTAAAAAAATCAGCTCATCCAAAGTTATAGGAATCAAAATGAAATTTGCTGGGAGAAATAAATTTTGAAGGTCGACCACTGCACAAACATAATTTTGTAATCTATAGGTATGGCAAATATAATAATTTCTACACACGCTGTGCATACTAATGCCCACAATAGTTTTAGTTAGGTACTTTTGTTATATTATTGGGATTAATACAAAATTTACATATATTCAAAAACTAAACTTTAATACTATTATGCAGTACAACGATAAAAATCACAAAATATAAGTAACGAACATAGAAAAAATATATCTTATACAAAATAATAAACACAGCTTTCCAATAATATTTAAAATAAATAAAATGGCAATTTAACTTAAAATATATTAAACTTCTTTTTCTTCTTTTTTTCTAAGGTTGAACAAGGTTCACTTTCATCAATATCTTTGTCGGCATCTATTTTGTGACCTTTGTCTTTATGTTTCAATTTTTTCTCCTTCTTGTGTTTTTTCTTGTCTTTTTCCTTTTCTTTTCTTAATTTCTCAGGTTCCAGTTTTTCTCCGTCTCTTTTTAATGTATAGAGGTTTATATGATTATTTATACTGTCGTCTTCTTCTGCCTCCCTGACTCTGTCCATTTCCAAGCATTCAATAATTTCATTTCTTCTTTCCACAATTTCCACTAACCTGTAATTAACAAATACTTTATATTATACACAATTCTTATTATAAATTTACTCTGCTTAATATATGTAAAAATAAGTTGAAAATCACCTGTTAATTAGCTCCTCTTCTCGAGCTTTGTCTGAATCAGTCTTATTGGCTTCCGGTTGTAACATTAGACATCTTATTTGATATTCCACATCAGCATGCTCCTCTTCTAACCGCTGCTGTCTTCTCCTAAAAAAGCCACACAGAAAGGTTATCAATAAATTACTACTAAAATGATTATTAATTTTCTTTGCTTTTGACAATATACTAGGACTGTGAATTAATTTTGAGAGATTTGCAATAGATGGCGCAACTTATGCTATATCACATCGGACACTTCTGTAACTATATTCATGTCAAAGCTCTGTCCTTAGGCTTCACTTTTTATTATGTCATTATGCGGAATTGTAAACATATATTTTTTTCACCTCCGAATTTGTTGAATTACGTGCCGACAAAACACCATTTGCGGAAAGTTTTACTTTTCCTGTTTAATTCAAAGTACTACTGAGAGTCATCGAGTCATCTAAAAAGATAAGAATGTGTGAGTATTGGTTTTGACGTTTTAGAAGTAGCGATTTCGATACAGTTGACAAAGAACGTCCTGGTCAACCAAAAAAATTCGAAGATGAGGTATTGGAAGCATTACTCAACCAAGATTCATGTCAAACACAAGATGAACTTGCTGAATCGTTGAATGTTAATCGCACAACAGGTTCTAAACCAGCGGTCGGCAACTGGCAGACCGCGGTCCAGATCCGGACCACGGAAGGTAAAATAATGGACCCCCAAAATTTTTTGAAAGTATAAAAATTACTCAAATAATAAATTATTTAAAATATTTTTCTATAGATAACAATACGTTTGAGTGCCACTCTTATCATTTTTTCTAGGTAGTAGGTAGATTAAATTTTTGAGTGCAAATTAAAATAACAAGGAATTTTTTCTGGATCACGTTATAAATTTTCAAAAGTATCCGGACCCCACCTAAAATTACCGACCCCTGTTCTAAACGGTATAATTCAAAAGCAAGGTAATTTGGTACCATACGAATTGAAGCATGCGAGAGATGTTGAACACAGATTTTTCATGTATGAAAAATTGCTTCAATGGCAAAAAGGAAAGTTTTTTGCATTGTTTTGTCAATGGTGATGATAATAGCACAGCTTAATAATATACAGCTTTGATGTGGCGGTCGAGAACCAAGCGAGACGGAATCGTGCTAACTCTCTCAGATTAAGCGGAATAGTAGGGGCTGGATTAAAAGAATTTTTATTATTGAAATAAAATATTTAGTTTCTACCTGACAGTACCGTAGTAGGTAATTTTAATAATACGAAGTTTGAATTAGAATATTACGTGGTATGACATTAAAATGGAAAATGGGTATTTTAGATAGGTAATAGGTTTTGTACTTGGAGTTAATACGGATTATTAAAAGAAAACTTGAAGAGTAATTAAAATTCCTTGCTGTAAGCTCCTGTTTACCGACGTAATCATTAGAGAAGAAAATGGTTAAAATCGCGTTTTTTTCGAACAAAAAATCGTTAATATCTCGAAAACGGTAGATTTTAGAAAATTACGAATTTGTTTAAAAAAAATTGTTTAAACAATTTTTGACCATTAGTAACGTCTGGCAACATGCGGATATGTTTCAAGAGTCATTTTTTAGTAAGATTATGAGAAAAATCGAATGAGAATCATGTTCCTAGCCTAGCGGGAGCAACGATATAGCCTGGACTAATATACATATTATAAAACATACCTACAATATAATATACAAAAAAATATAATAACATAATATATAGTATTAAAAATATAGTCATTACAGATTTCTCCATTATTATAAGTTTTTTTTGAATTTTCCTAAAATTTTGGTTTATAGTTTATAACGTATAATAAATTCTAACCCTTAAATATAACCAAAGTACAAATTCTTTCGGAAAAGAATGACACGGATGACTAAAAGGTAGTCTTTTAATTAATTCAAGAAATGTGCTACAAATGTTATTTTTTGTGGATAATTGTTCAAAATTATCTTGAAATATCTTTTCAGTGTTACAAATGAGCTCAACAAAGTTATCGTTTGGCATTCCAAATAAATATATCCAAATAATGGTCCAAATAAAGTATCTTCATTTTCATTATTTTATAAAATAAAAATAAATCAACGAAATTATACTCATGCCTATGATTGCAATTCTTACTACCCGTTGTCGTTACTCGCCTGAACGAACGCCAAAGCCGTCTTTTCCCCTGGAAGGCGGGGCATAAACACTGCGCGACGAAATCGACGCTAACCGTTCCCGCCAAGACAGTTGGGGAGCTGTATAAGCTGTGATAATAGGATATGCTATGGCATCGACGGCAAGGCCAAATATTTACGAAACCATCCAATGCTACCGAACACAATTGACGCGTTTGAGCCATGCACTGACGGAAAAACTGACACAATTCCTACTAAGGCATGATAAAGTAATTTTTCCACATGACAACACACGACCACATAACGCTCAAGAAGTCAAAAAATATTTAGAAACAGTGGAATGGGATGTTGTACCTCACCCACCATATTTATAAAATATTGCTTCATCAGATTACTACTTGTTCTAATCTATGGAATATGGCCTGGTTAAGCAGCGATTCCAATCCTACGAAAATATAAAAAATTGGATCAATTGGTGGATAGCATCAAAAGATGAGTTGTTCTTTCGATGTGGTATCCGTATGCTACCAGAAAGATGAGAAAAAGTAGTAGCTAGCAATGGACGAGACTTTGAAAAATAATAACGTACACAATTTTTCACAATAAAGCCTTGCATTTACAAAAAACTTCCCCAAATTAATTTACAGCCCTAGTAGATTTTTTTAAATATTTATTTGACTAGCAATGTAAAATTAATACAAAAACTCACAAATACATAAGTTCGGCTTGCTTCCTGAATAGTTCATTTTTCTCATTTACCAATTCAAACAATTGTAAAATCAAATCCTCCACATCAATAGGAAGGCTGTCGTCATCTACAATTAAATCAAATGTTGAGTGCTACAATCATAACAGTTGTTTAAAATTGTCTACCTGCAGTTGAATCAGGGTTAATGCCACTTCCTTCACATTTTTCTCTAATTATTTGCTCTAACCGCACGCCTTGTTTTTCTAATCCTTGCTGTTGGATTTCAATGACTTCTAATTCTCTACGAATTTCACTCATTGGCAAACATTTAATTGTTCTCCTCTGTGGGATAGGCCTATTAGGTGCTTGACCCTTACGCCTCTTCCATTTTCCAAAAGTACTTTTATTGGGAGCTGACAAACTAGATGAATTTTCGCTAGATGTGGGACCTGTAAGAGTAAAAATAAATTTTGGTATGCTTTTTAAAAATATATAGTGCAATTTATATAAGAGTAGAGATATAAAAGGTGGCTATGACCTGTATGGTAATGCGCTAAACAAAATTTTCAGAGTAGCTCTCACCAGATAAAAATTAAAATTTTTAAAACAATTACCCGTTTCCTCAAAGAAAATTAAAACCATATGCAAAATGCAGGCATTATTATGGTTTCAGAGTGAGTTCCCTGATGTAAAAAATAGAAGCGCTGATTTATGTATATAGAGATGCATTGAACAATTTATTACTTCAATTGGCACTAAACATTTTCAGCGACGGCTAGTGAAAATTGAAATGGTCATATTTATATATACGAGCATGGGAATCATACCCTTTTTTTAAGAGATGATTTTTAGGTTCATAAAGAGAGCTGTGAAGTGTTTTGATAAATGTATTACATATACAGGGTGTCCCATAAGCACATGATCAAAAAGGTACTGCGACATTCTTTATTACTTCATTAATTACTTACTTTGCATACTGGCATTGTGACTCTGCCTGTTTCTGTTCATTTCGTCTTTGACAATTTTTTCTTGTTCAACATCTTGCTCTGTTATGTAAGGGATATCATGTTCGCTATCTTGCAGATCTGACTCTATACCAACAATTTTTATTGGTGACACTGCAGAGGATGACAAATCAATGTTTTCTGGATCTTTTCGAATTGGGAGTGGAGTTGAGGAGCTTGGAGGTGGTGGTGGAGCCTTTTTGGTTTTTCGATATTTAGGCGTCGATTTTGGTGAATGTTGCTGTAATAAACAAATAAATAGCTGTTAAAATAAGTCAAATTTAGCTCCTATATTTATTTTTCAATTTTGAATAACATTTTTTTCTCCTTTCAAAAAAATGGTATATAATGAATGAGACCTATGTAAGAAAATTTACAAACTTTAAGGAGTAAAAAGAAGCAAAAACTGTATCTTGTTCTACAGATATGTACTTTTTGTGACTGAAAAAAATTCTTTGCACCAAATTTGATTTTATAATTTTATATACATTATAAATATCTATGTATGTATAAGTATGTTTGTCTGTATGTCTGCGTGTGTGTATGCATCCATCCAACCATCCATACATCCACCCATCCATCCATTTGTTTAACTTTGTCAGTATTTACGATATTTTAATAAAATTTGCTATAAGGATGGCTTTAGGGTATCTGAAGATGAACATCGTCTTATATTTTTTGTAAAATATAAAGGTCAATAAAAACACCTGAAATAGTCTTATGTATTATGACACATCACTTTACTGTCAGTTTTCTAGTTCTCTATGGCAGTTATTAGTAACTGAGCATTTTGGGAATATTTAAATCTGATTTAACTTCATTCATTTGCTAATTGTGCATTAATTTTTTTTGCGATTTAGGTATAGGTATCAGTTTCAATTACTAAATGTTGTTTTGTGAAACTATTTTCTAAATCACAAAAAAATGTTTAACAAACGTAGTTACAAAGAAAAAAGGTGAAGTTTAATTAGACAGAATGTTCCTAATATTCAAAGGTTTGGTAACTGAGTAGGAGGAATAGAAAATTCAAATTTATTCCCCAAAATGATACATTTTGGCAACATGCAACAAGTGTACCATTTTTATAATAATGTGGGTCAAAACTTTTACCAACAAGTAATGGTAAAAACACCATTTCAGGTATTCTTAGCTCTTAGTACCTATATGGTTTAGGTAAGAAATGAAATTTAAGTGACTGAGTGAATGAATCCCCGTAGTCTTAAAGTCATAGCCAGAAAACACTAGCTTACACTGTGGCAATAAAACATTAAATTATCACTTGTAATGATATTCGTTATTTACAGTGACTGCTACCATTTTTTCTAGAATTAAACCTAAAAAAGGAAATTAAATTAAAATGGATTACTTATTAGTTTTTTTTTTAAGATCGGCTACTCTCGAGTCTAGTGATTTGTAACATAAGCATATGTCTTTTTTTTGAACAGCAATTGGTTTTATGCAAATATAAAAGATGTATATCTACATCTTTTTGTAATGAAGTCAAGAACAATACTCTCACAACAAAGTTCCTTGTTAAAAATAGTTTAAATTATTTGAAACACTTACCACACTGTGACTAGGACTCGACGTTAGTGAGTTAGTTGTAGATTCAAAGTATTCAGTTTTTACTGGTATTGGAGGCTTAGGTGCTGGTTTCTTCTTCCTAACACTTCCATAGGCACTTCCACTAGATATAGAAGAATTAGAACCAAAATTACTATTGAGAGATAGATTCCCCAACTCTCTCAGCTTAGGCTCAGGCACGTCTAAAGTTGTCCTGGTGACACGATATTTTAACATTATTAAATGTATATCGACTTAGAAAATAAGAAACGTTTCAAGCATATCCATATATGAAGTGTAGAACAATACACAATGCACATAAAACACACAGTTGTGGCATGTTAATGAACTCCTTCGTGACTCACTATTAAATGTAATAACATTACATTGAAAGGGTTGCACTTGTCTACAATTAACTAACTGGCCAAAGCAAGTTTCTTTTCATGTGAACTGTTTTACGTATAACTGTAAAAAACTAACTGAAAACGAATACTTGTTTTAAATAGAATGTGAAATGTGCTGAAGAGTAAATACTATTTCACAACACATGTGGGATTAAATTTTCCTTTAATAATAATAATTTAAATATATGTATGCAAGAAATGAGAATATTGCATATAATGGCTGTGTATTGAAACATACTACTTAATACATAGTTATTAATACTTTCTACAGGTACCTAATCCTAAATAAAATATACTTACCATTAAAATTTTTATATGGGTTGCCATATGTGATATTGACAATTAATAATTAAGTATTAAAAGAAAAAATTACATTCACGTTTTCAAAATACATATAAAAAAATATATATGTTACCCCACAAGTGTCAAAATTATATAACTTTAATTTTTTTAATATCAGTCCATAAACACCAAAATATCAATAAAATTATATAAGTATTTAACAATTTTGATGCCAGGTTTAATCATTTAAAATAAAATACATATATAGGTACCTATATAAATTTATTTTTTTTCTATCAATTTCGATTGTATAAATGTACTATTCAACAAATGAAAAGTGCTTGAACGGTAAAGTATTAAATTAAAATTTATTCAATAATATTTCCAGTAGAAAAAAGTTTCATTCAAAACATTATGGTACCTATATGAGGGAGACACTGCAGAAGTAATTTGGTGTACAAACCTGAGTAATATTTGAGTTCTACTGAGTATCTACTATTTGAGTAGGTAATAAGTATATAAATATTAAAACAATTATGTCACAAGTCACATGTACAATGCGGAATCTGCCGCCCCCCATATCCGCTCTCTACCTCTTTTCTACTATTTCTGATTAATACTCGTACTCAATAATGCTCAATGGCGTGCACCCAGTGAACAAAGTAGTATCATTTTTTTATTAATTAATTTTTATTTTCTTTTATTGTCATTTGCCATATCTTGTATTCATTCCCGCCCTCCCCATATACCCTTAAGAAATTTTATGACAGAATAAAATATTTTATTATTTTAATTAGTTTCATTTGCCCTCTATCAGTTTTAATACTATCAGTTACTTCACTATTTTTATTCATTAGAAATGGTGGAAATGAAAGTCATCCTTATAAATTGTTATAGACTTATGATCAATTGAGACACATGTAAACATACATATTAGGTACATATTATATTTTCTTTTAATAGTGACTTAAAAATATGTTTATCTTACCTGCCTACAGATGTTCGTGGTTTAGGAATTGGTTGCTTAAAATTGTCCTCTTCATTCTCTTCATCTTCACTTTCAAAAGGATTCAGATTAATTTTAGGAGGCGTAATAACTTTCTTCTTTCTAGTCGCTGGCACTGGAGGTTTGTTATATTCATCATCATCACTTTCAAACGGATTTATGCTTACTTGATCTCCATGAATATTAGAAAAACGGTCTGAAGTGCCTGTTATCTTCTTATCTGCATCTGTAGGTATAATTCTTTTTCGAAGTCGTGGGCTTGGCACTGGTTTACTTACAGGTTTTTCCATATCCTCAACATAATCATCATCGTCATCTTCAAATGGATTAAGAGGAGTACTGGCTTGCTTCTGTTTCACTATATGTGTTTCATCATTCTCATCTCCAAATGGATTAAGGTCTTCGGGATATTCTGCCTGCTCTTTATGTGTTGGTTTTTCATGTTCTGCGTCATCTTGATGTTTGTCATCAGTAATTATTGATTTATTATTGTTTTCATATTTTTTGTTTGGTGTAATGTCTATAGATTGAGATTCACTATTTGGTTCTGCTTCTTCTACTTTTGGACTTACAATTGATTTTTCATCTGGTGTTAGTTGGTCTAAAGATAAATTCTCCTTAGTGACATCATATCTATTTTCACTTTCTAACTTAAGTAAACATTCTGTGTTGATTGCTTCAGTTGATTCATCTTTGCTGCAATCTTGTGGTTCTTTTTCTTTGACAGATATAAGTGAAGGTTCCTTATTTATTTGTTTAGCTTCTTCCATTATCTGTTCCTTCTCCTCTTCTTTATTACTAGGTAAACTAACGTTAACATTATCGTCTAATTCTTGAACAAATTTATTTGAAATATTATCGTAGCTATGTTTAAAATTATCTTTATGTGATAGAGTTACTGAAGCCTCTGAAGTATGTTTATTATCTTCTATGTTGGTCGTAACATCATCTTGAAATTCCTTTTTACTTAATTGTTCAAAATTTTCTAAATCTTCTAACTTTACTATGGGAATGGGGCTCTTTGTTACATTTTTACTGTCATATGTAAAGGATTTAGAGCTTTTTAAAGGCACTTTAAATGTATTTTGTGAATTTTTATTTACATCAGACTTTCTAAATTCATTAACATCAGTGGAATTATTTTCAAACAACCGCATTCGAGCTTTGACCAACGATGTGTCACCCTCAGTTGCACGTTTATCTTTGGTAACAATATTATGAGTTTTTTCCAGTTCCACACTGGCTTTACCATATTGGTTGCTTACACTATTATTATTTAAATTTACAGTTGTATCTAGTCTATTGCTGGGAAAACCACTATCACTATGTTCACTACTTGCCACTAAAGTGTCTCTTAATACAGTTATGTTTTCACTGCTCCTCAACTCACTCTTGTCCAATTCTGGGGGTATGGATTTAGGTAAATCTGGCGGTTTATCTTCATTTCCAGTATCACTGGATTCCTCCATCTGACTGTGAATAAACTGAGAGCGAGCTTTGAAGAATTCCGAACTCTCATCTCGAGTGAGAGTAAACTCTTGTTTTATGCTCTCATCTCCAATACTCTCTAATGCCGTTTCAAACATAGCACTGTAATTGTCTGGTTCATTTGAAAATGTTTTCAAACTTGCAGTTTTTTCTTCGTCGCTCATGGACCTTAACAGGACAGATTTTTCCGGGGGCGTTTTTGTTACAATTTTTTCCTCGTCTGGGCATATTTCACAGCAAAAATCACCGTTTTCTGTCTCATAGTAATTGGCAAGAGTGAGCTGGCTACTACAGCGAGCGCAGCGGAAGCACGTGCGGTGATAAAGGTCTTTCCCAACGTTTAGGCGTTCTGCTATGAATACTGGAAGACCACATTTGGCACAGGGCTCTCTCCGGACTTTGCCTGCACCAGAAAATGCCACCTAAAAATTATAATAAAATTGAAACAATGTTAGTTTTGCAGAAAATACAAATAACACAAAGCATAACAGCAAACAATTACCTTCAACAAAATATTTCAGGTTTGTACTGTCCCATTATGTCCAAACTCTCTTCCTAAGGAAATAAACAGTGTGGGTTAAGAAAATGCACTAGGTATTAAGATATAACAATCATTTTTGTGCAATGTTTACTTTCAAAAGTATTTAAAGATTAATTAAATTTAAAAAAGTATTCAATTCATAAATAGCTAGTACTGAGACAAGGTAGATGCATGCTACAGCTCAAACGGCCGTCACCGCTAAAGTGAAGAAAATAAGTTATATTGATGAATTCATTATTAATAAAAACACAATAAAAGTTTGCTAGCATGCAGCAGTCGCAATAGGTTATATGTAATAACAGTACACAATTGAATAATTATGTATCTAATTATTAGGCATATTACTTGTAGATATACATAATTTCCTAATTTCGTTAGTATGAATCAATCTGAGCTCAATATTAAGCAAAATTAATATTTTAAATAAGAAACATTTTTTCCGGTTGTTGTGATTTTGATTTGGCACAGATATACATCGTTGTCGTGTCATTTATTAATATTACTATGCTAATACCTTAGTCACAATTGAATGATAAATTTTCAGTTACTGGTTTTTGTGTGTAGGTATACAAGATTTTACTTATTCAAGTAAACTATCCTCAGATAAAACTCATACATTATCACATTAAGATTGCAAATATCAGAAATAATTGTATGGAAATATAAGTGTCACTTCTAAAAAGATAGAATGTATTTTAAGACTAGTTTAAAAGTGTTTTGTCCGATAATGATGGCCCTATGTTATCAATTGAGTTTGATTGTGTTGGTAAATAAATAAAAGTTTGTAGATTTAAGTCAATTTAACGAAACATTAGATCTTCTTGGTTAAATTAATATTAATTGACTCATGACTAACCAAATAAATTGAGTACTTTGAAGAAAAATATACTATTTTAAGTTTTCGTCGGCATAAGCAGATCAGACTAGTTTACAGTAAAAAATAGAAGTACCTATAAATGTTTATATATCTTATAATAATATACAACACTTTAATTGTAAAATACAGGTATCTTCCTTATTTTAAGAGATACAGAAATGGTCAAATGAGTAAAAACGTTGCTAATTGCGGATTCGTTTTTAAATTTAGAAAATTCGGATAGTTCCGAAGATATTCGAAGGAAACCGATTTTATGCTTCTTTTTTCAGTCGTAATTCACTTATTTTTCAAAATTTTAGTACAGAAATGTGTAGTCTGATATTAAACAATGTGAGGGATCGATTTTCGCTGTCAGTTTTAACATATCTCTAAAAATATGTCCTGAGAGGTAGGTAGTTAACTTTTGTTTTAGTTATGGATGCTATAATGATTTTTGCCTCATTAGAAGAAAAGGGAAATTCTCTTTATAACGATGTGTAATTTATGGGGTTTTCATAAATAAATACCCAGGATATTCAAGACAATTATAATTTTAATAAAAAAAGTAGCCAAACATTTGAATTATTTCTATAAATTATTTCTTATTTTTAATACTCTTTAACACAGCAACTTTTATAATAACAAGAGCAACGAACAAAACACCATAAGATAAAGCAAAACAAAATTAAATGGTAAATATCTACTATTAATTAGTGGTCTAGTTACTTGGCCGCCGAGAAGTCCTGATTTGACCAGCATGGACTTTTTTTTTATACGATAATGAGGAATAACTGAGAATAAATATTTCATGATTCAATCTGCTACTCAGAGCATTTATGAACGAGTGCAGAAGTGTATAAATAGTAATGGTATGCACTTCGACATTTTTGATAAAATTTAAATTTTGTGTTGTTTTACCCTTTATCTATGTTGTTTTGTTCGTTGCTCTTGTTGTTGTTATGTAAGCTTGCTATGTTAAAAAGTACTAAAAATAAGAAATACTAAATTAATTTATAGAAAAAATTTAAATGTTTCACATGGCCACCTACGCTTTTATTAGAATTATAATTATATTCAGTATCTTGGTTATTTATTTATGAAAACGCCATAAATTATACATCGTTATAAAGAGAATTTCCGTTTTCTTCTAACGAGGCAAAAATTCATTACAGCATCCATAACTAAAACAAAAGTTAACTATCGCTCAGCCCACATTTTTAGAGATACGTTAATACTGACAGCAAAAATCGATTCCTCACATCATTTAGTATCAGACTACATGTTTTTGTCTTAAAATATTGAAAAACAAGTGAAATATACTAATAAAAAAAATAGCATAATCGGTTTCCTTCGAATATCTTCGGAACTATTCGGAATTTCTAAATTTAAAAACGAATAGGCATAAAATTCACATTTTTGGTAATTTAACCAGTTCTGTATTTCCTAAAATAAATAACAAGACAATTAAAAAATTGTAACCCTGCATATTCTAAAAGCTGATAGGAATCTTTAAGTTGTTTTATGTCAACCATTAATCTGGTCTATTATAAATATGGCGCATCTATACGTCTTTGTATAGGGTCATCTACCTTTAGTATTTTTTCAAAATGCATAAAAATTTTATAATGCTCGACCGGAACTGTGTTAAAAAGTATCTGACCCAAATATATACTTTAATCAAGATAAATTACTGCAATATTTGTATAAAAGGATATTGAACATTACTAGAAAGGTACATAGAATTTTCTACCTAGAAACAAGATGTAAAATTTAAATAATATGGAACCAGTACACTTTTAATTAACTTCCATCAACAATTTTTAATTTCCTTTTTATTAAATATGTCTATGATTCCAATATATAAATCGATAATATCAAATGTTGTTAAAATTTACTTGGTGCCTATGACTAACTTCTTAAAAAACACGATGATGGAGAACATTTTTTTAACCTTTACTGAAATATATGATTATTAAAGGAAGGTCAGAATCAACTCAAAATAATTCCATCCTTTTTCGTGGAGGTTAAATTTGCTTTAATGTACACGATATATTGGCCTAAACCCTAAACCTCTTTTATAAGGCCAGAAACTTTCCTTTCCACAAAATATATTTTGAGTGTTGTTCACTGAATAAATGCAATTTTGATAATTCTAATTTTCACAACACCTCCGCAATTATTTCGGTTGATCGAAGAAATCTTTTACAATTGATTCTAGTCTATATACATAGATTGTAATCAACCATTACCACCTGTTAATCAAGATAAACATAATTCAGTTTTGGCAATTTTGGAAACTAACATTACTGTCATAATAACTAAAACAATAGCTCCAACGCTATAAGCTAATCAATATGACTTGGTTTATTTTTAAAGTTATAAAACAGTTATAATATCAGCAAATTGTCTTAGTAATTTAATTAATTTTAATTAAATAAATTTAAAATAAAATCTAACAGCATAATTTCAATACTGTTTTCGTTCACAACTGATCTAAAACTAAAATACCTAACCCACACTGTTTATTGCATTACTTTGAAAAGTAATTATCAAATTACTAATAAAAAAGATGGAAAATTATAAAGCATGAAAAGTCAATGGAGTTTTGTTAGTAGGAAAAAAACTACATACAGCACAACCCTTTTAAAGCAGAGGTAATGGACCATAAAATTAATAATACAAATAAAATTTATAGATATATGATACCATATCATACAAAGTGTGTAAAATTCACTTTAACTAAATTTTAAAATATCACACAGAATTATTTGATCTTTATTATTTACAAGTAGGTGAGTTAGATATACTAAAATATTACTCTCAATAAATATTACTTAGTTTTATACATATCAAAAAAATAGTTTTAACATGAATATTATCAAACATGTGTATAGTGTCATAAATTAATAATTACATATATTTTTCTTCGACAGCCACTCTATAGAACGAGACAAAAATAAATGGATTCCAAAACTAGAAGCTTATAAATTGTATAATGTAATAATTTTCTAGAGTAGCTCTTAACATGGGGTGCAAAAACGCATTTCCAGGGATGCGAAAGAAATTTTCGATTGAAACTACCACCTTGTTCGCTTGTAAGAAATAAGCCAACGTTGCGTCGGCTTTTGGAACCCCAGCCTTTCTACCTTCGCTTCAGTCCATCAGCCACTAGGTGCAAGAAATTGATTGATGTGCGCACATGTTTGCATACGCTGAATAAGAAATTAACAACTTGTTGTAGAATCGAATGTGTACAAATTTTCTTTAATTTACCAATGATTTTTAATCAATAACTAAAGCTCATACCAGATACGGCTAATTTATTATAATGTAATCATTATACAGGGTGTCTCATAATTAGCTGCCAACCCTGAACAGGCCGATTCTATGATCAAAACTAAGTAAAAAAGTTCATATGAACATGGGTCCGGAAATGCTTCCTAAGGGCACAGGGACCCATTGAAGAGGGAGGAATGGAAATCATTTTTTTGCAATATCTCTCAATCGCGTTGTGATAAATTAATGAAATTTGGTATACATAGCTAAATTTTGATGAGCAATTTGATGGACCATTTATTTCCACAAGGTCCATTGGGGTGGGTACGGGGGGGCCCTTGGTACTTTGCGTGTGTAACTTTTTCATCTTTGAATTTTTAACAAATTGGGCAGCAAATTCCGTTTTCCCGAACTGTTTTACGTTAAAAAGCTACTCTTGTTTCAAATCGTTATCTTTAACGGTTTCTGAGAAAATTGCTCATGAATTAATCCCACTTTGGTCAATTCCATAGTAATTTAAACAAAAAAAAATTTTTGTTTAAATTTAATCTAATTTTAATAAAAAAATAATCATTTCTCTTAGAATTTCCGACATACAGTGTGTACTTTTATTCATTTATACGTAAAAAAACACTTCTTCTGATCCTTCCACGGCTTATCAGATGGCTATCCAAGACCTGCTATGATTTCATTTATAGCCCTGAATTTTAATATAAACACTGCCATTTTTTTTATTTAAATTCTGAAAATTTCACAGGGGTGCTGATTAACACCACCTTATCACATTTTAAATAAAAAAATCGCTAAGTGTAATCGCTTACATATTGAAATTCGGGGGTATAAAGAAAATCATAGCTTTGGATCGCCATATTAAAAGCCGTGGAAGGATTAGAAGATGCGATTTTCGATGCCATTTAAAACAAAAAAAATATTTGTTGAATTATCTTCAAGAATAAAGTTTTTACGGATTTGTACACATTTAAAATTTTGAGATCGCGTAGAAGAAAACACATTTTATAGTTTTGGTTCAAGTTTCACACATAGGGCTTTTGAGGGGTCCTGGTTCACACCGGCTTAGCAGATTTTAAATAAAAAAAACGCTGTGTTTATTAAAATTCGGGGGTATAAAGAAAATCATAGCAGGCCTAGGATCGCCATCTTAAAAGCCGTGGAAGGATCAGAAGAAGCGAATTGCGATGCCATTTAAAAAAAATTGTTGAATTATCTTGAAGAATAAAGTTTTTACGGATTTGTACATAAATAAAAGTAGACACACTGTAAATATCAGAGACGTCAACATTATGGGATTCTGGAAAACTGGTTCAGTGCATTTTAATCTTTAATTTGGTAAATTATTAGCTCAACATTCATCAAACTACAGCGAACATATTTAGAGATACTTGAAAATAAATATGAATATACATTTTTTAATTTCCACATCCTACATCTCAAAACCAATGTCTGCAGATTCTTGGTTCTTTAAGAGTTTTTGCCTAGAATGTTCCCAGAAATAACCCTTTGAAATTATTATATTAATAATGACATACTTACATGACCGGAAATCTGACAATAGACATAGGTATATAATGTTTCAACTGATTTTTTGGAAACAATTCAAAGTAGTCTATCTGTAGAGTAGAAGTACAAGTTTTCTTATTTTTTATGAAAAGTATGAAAATTTTATTTTAGAACAAGATATTCAAAATAACAGAAAACTATGTAGTACGAAACAAATAATTTCTGGATGTTTTAAAATGAATATTATTATTTTATAGAAGAGTAGATATTATGACAAACTCGTTGCATGTGAATGAACTTCAAGTCTACCAAGACACACACCTTGTATGATAGAATCGGACTATAAAGTTAGTTGCGACTTTTAATAGAATCGTACATGCAAATCTCTAGAATGAAAAGATATTATCAGTGGCGGATTTACGTACCTATAGAAGCTGAATGTTACGCTCCCATTTCTCAACAGAATAAGAATTTACATTTTATTTTAATGAAACCATGTATTTATAAGGAAAATATAAATTTTATAACTTTATGGAAGTTACGTTACCTAACTGAAAACTTCTTATATGATTTTGTACCTAAATCATTTACAAAATATATTAAGTTAAGTTTGTATTTCTTTACAGTGATGTATCGGTAGTTCGATACTATTGATTAACAATATAAATGTTCAGTGACTCCATAATTACACAGCGAGTTCATAATTGATTACAAGCCACGTGACCAGTCATTTTGATGGAACAGAAGTTTTATTTCTTTCATGTTCAGAATTAAATTTCGGTAAAATTATAAATGATTAAAACAACAAGATCACGATTACATTAAAACACAACATTCTGTTTCACCGGCCGCGGCCGGGTGATTGGTGTATTTTTTCCACATACTTCTATCCTATACTGATCATTTTGCAATTGACTTGAAGCCGAAAAGTGGGGCGACGTACCAGCGTATTCATACGCATGCGTTTACTTTACGGGTTTTGATTGAAAAGAACCAAGAACGGTGAGCGCCGAGCGGTAAAAAGCCAAACCGAGCTAACCTAAAAAATATTCTCATTTTGTTTTGTGTTGTGCTAGTGCTTTGGTGAAACTGTTATGGTATAGTGTATATTTTAATAAATAAATAAATAAATGTATCTTTTGAGTTTTATTTCATAATCTGTTTAAACCTGCACTAATTCTTCTATTAATTTGTCTTGTGTTGATATTTAGTAAAAATGTTTCAAAATTATACTCGATAAGAGCCTTCCTTAAGGGCCTTTAAATAGTGTTTTCCGCAAAGACAAATAATTTCAAACATTTAATAACTGAATAATCTAAAGTTTATCAAATAATAGGAATGTTATGTCATGCCACCTGAGTATTTTCAAAGACGCCGC
>NW_019416741.1:27489-101641 GCF_000390285.2 Anoplophora glabripennis
TATGTTTTTAACTCATACAGAGTATACAACAGTTTAATACATTTATTATTATAAAACTTATAACCAGTACTAGATGTTCTAATAACGATATGGAACACTTTAATAACAGTTATTGCTATTATTTCGTAAAGGGTATAAAAAACGTTGTATACTAGTTATACAATAATTTAATAAGGAATAAGGTTTATATTCACTATACAACTGTGCTAGCAATACGCGTTTTATATCCAATATTCACCTGTCACATATAGTATACAATGATCTTATAATGGTATATAGAATTCTAATAAAGAATAAAACGCATTTCTTTCAGTGTAGATGCTTTTTTCTTTAATTATTTTATGATGTCATTTTGCATTTAATTTTGTGAAAAAAAAAAAACGAAGAAACGTAAAAAGCTTAAGGCGGTCGTAATTCTTTTAGGTTACATAAATTACAGATGGTTTTTGAAACGATTATTTAGAATATCATACTTTTTTCTTCAAGCCATTTTTTAGCTAATATAAAACATATAAACATAAAATATAGATATAATGCAATAAAAATTAACATCCGCATTGAGTGCATTTGCGGAATGCTTACATACAAAAAACAAAAATAGTCGTTATTTTTCTTTCTACGACGTGTCTGAGGATATGCAAATACAGGGTGTTCCTTGATATGTGAATATTTAAGGGTGTGATTCTACATGGAAAATTAATGATAGTTTGCTTTATAAACTGTGGTTGAAAAATGTTCCTTTGTGAATATATGGGGTGTTAAAATATTAGAAAAAAAAAAGAAGGAAATTAATTATGTAATATTTTCAAAACCGCTAGTTAATAAAGGCGCATGTTTTTCAATACAAACATAATTTTTAGCTTTAACAGTGGCGTGAGTACGAGCACTTACTTTGATATTTTTAAAGAAAAAAATGGAACGCCAATGGTTTTTTCCCAAATAAAATTATTTTTGAAATTCCCGTATAATTCGAAAGATAAGAGCTCTCTTGAGTCGAGATGCGCAGTATTTGAGTAAAAAAATAAAACCCGTTTTATTGTCCGTAATTAATTAATGTAATTATTGAAGAATACATTTTTGCAATAAACCTTGTTGACGTGGAATGTGTCACTTGCATTTCTGACATATATGGCCTCACCAACGGTAAAGCAAAGCAAGTCAGAGATATCCCAATCGTGCAATACTCGAACCTTTTCTAATATTCATCGTTGTCTTGTTGAAACTGGTTGTGTCCGAAAATGTATAGGTATCTGAAGGTAGATCTCGAAATGTAAAAACCCCTCAAGTTGAGGAAGCGGTGCTGCACGAAGTCGAAGAACATCCTGAAACGAGTACGAGGAAGATCGCTAGATATTTGAATATTTGCCACCAAATTATTTGGAGAATTTTAGTGGATTTTTTGTTATATCCGTACCACATTTTAGAAGTACAGGCATTACTTCCTAGAGATTTTCCAAAGCGTGTGACCTTTTGTCAGTGGTATCTTCATAATGTTGCGCAACATCCGCAATTTGCATCACACATTCTGTTTACGAACGAAGCTAATTTTTCAAGAAATGTCATTCAAAATTTTCACAACGATCATTTGTGGTGAATGAAAATCCATAATTATGCCGTAACGGAAACCCATTTCCAACACCAATTTTCAGTCAACGTATGGGCAAGAATTATTGGTGATCATTTTATTGGACCATTCTTCCTGCCGCGCCGGGACGACTTGACGGACAATCTTACCACAATTTCATTCAAGAACAATTGCCTTTGCTGCTTGAGTATATTATGATAGCAATAAGAAACCAAATGTGGTACATGCACGATGCTGCACCAGCACATTTCAGTGTAATGGTTCGCAATTATTTACAAACTGTTTATCCAAATCGTTGGATTGGCCGCGGTGGGCCTCAAGAATGGCCACCAAGGCCCCCCGACCTCAATAGCTTAGATTTATTTTTATGGGGCCATCTTAAGATGCTACTCCCATTAATACTGTAGATGAGTTAATAGAAATAATAATTGCAACATGTGATAGAATAAAAAATACTCTGAGAATATTTCAACGAGTGCTCAATTCCATGAGAAGGATGGCGGAACCATGTATATTAAGTGAAGGACGCCATCACCAACAATTTTTGTAATAATAGTTTGATATTAGTAATGTTGTAGGTATGTTGTAATTGTTGTTGTTCATTCCATGCAGATGCCAACCTGTAATATATACAGGGTGATTCACAACTTATCCAAAAAAAAAAAGAAAAAGAGACGCCACAAGAAAAAGAGTCAATATTGTAAAAAAAAATTTTTGTAAAATCCTTAATAGTTTCCGAGAAAAAAATTATTGAAGTTGTAGTGCTTTCAACCATTACATAGCTGGACAACTGTAGTCTCTAGTGTCATTCGTAATACGCCTGGAGAGCCACGTGGCCTCAGCGACTCCGAATACTGAAATCCGATGTTTATAATAGTTTTTTAGTAGTTAGTGTCAAAAATGGCTTGCTTGAATAGCAACTCGAAGTTGATGTATATTGTTTTAGTTTATTGTGACGCAAGAAAACATTTGTATTATGGCGAAACAAGACAGAATTTGTGTTAGTTCGTAGAAACTGAGTAAGACGGACCCAAATGTGTTTACACGTCGGTGGACAAAATTTTGAACAGTTATTGTAACATCAGGTATGTCAAATTATTTTATTATTTAAAACCACAACTGAATTTTATTAATTAATAATAACAGTAGCGGCAAAATCAGTTGAATTTGCCGATATAAAATAAGTGCCATAAAATTTTATTTATTCTTTTGCTTACGAAATTCTTTCAAGTTTTTACCCGTTTTTATCACTGCCGCCTTGACGGTCGCATTGTGCCAGGTCAGGTTTTACAGTGGACCAGTTTCCTGTGCCGTGCAGAAGTGTATTTTTAAATCATTTTCGAACTGCACTTTTTGATTTTTTCTTTACAAAATTGTATTTGTTTTTTTTTTTGGATAAGTTCTGAATCACCCTGTATAATTTTTGCTATTAAGTTACTAATAATTCTGAAAGTTTTTTTTTACTCAAAAAACGGCGCATCGTAGGACAAAAACTCAAGAAAGCCCTTTCGAATTAAACGGGGATTTCAAAAATAATTTTATTTGAAAAAAAACATTGGCGTACCATTTTGTTCTTTAAAAAGATCACACCACTTTAGAATCACACCACTTTAGAGCTAAAAATTATATTTGTATTGAAAAACATGCGCCTTTATTAACTATCACTACGTACTAAATATCACTGAAATATCTCATGCGATTTCGAAAATATTTATTAATTTTTTTCTTTTTCCTAAAACTTTAAACCCCGTATTTTCGCAACAAAACATTTTTGGACCATAGTATATAAAGCAAACTATCATTAATTTTCCATGTAGAATCACACCCTTAAATATTCGCAGATCATTAAGGAACACCCTGTATAATACACTTCTTTTTATTTTAACATTATTTGATATTTTTCTAATTCCTTATAGGGTATTGCAAAATTTATTGGGTGTAAAAATAAGTTTTAGGACAGTTCCATTCCGTGTCACAAAAGTAAATCAAAGTTATCCCCTCACATATGATATGGTGGCGCTTGTTATGTAGTATCCAAACATAATAGCCATAAACGTAACCTTTAAATTCTGGGAATCAAACATGCAGACCAATAAGGTATTTATTAGACACTGCATTCGTTATGAATTTCATCAAGGAAAAAGTGTCACGACAGCATGTCAATCGATCTGTTCTGTTTTAGGGGAAAAATTTGATCTAAAAGTACACGTTGGTATAAGGGATTTAAAGGTCATTTCGATGTTAGCGACCGTGAATGTGCCAGGGCCCCTTGTAAGAGTGGACGATCAGGAACTGCAGGCGTTGTTGGATGATAACTCTTGGCAGATGGCAAAACAACTTTCAGTACACCTCGTGATCGTCAACAATTAATACGATTGAACCAAAAAATTCAACAAAAACGTCCATTTACTGGCAAAGAAAATCGTCAAATAAACCTGCTCCATGAAAATACCAGGCCTCATGTGGGTAAACTGGTCGCTAATGGCTCTTGGACGGGAAATTGTGCCACACCCGGCTTATTCAACAGACATAGCTTCACTTGTTTCGGAAAATGCAAAACAAATTATCTGATGTGCGAATCAATATATTTGAAGAAGTGCAAAAATGGGTCGATAACCTCCTCGCATTGCAAGATGAAACTTTCTTTTCGGAAAGCATTCATGAATTACCTAAAAGATGGGTGAAGATCATCCCTACTGATAGAGATTATTCTGATGAATAAATGTATTTTACCTTTTTCAAAAATTTTGAATTTTTGGAAAAGTGTCCTAAAACTTATTTGTACACCTGATAACAAGTGGAATAAGAAAGTAACTATGAAAATAGGTCCTCAAAAGCTTGGTTATTGATACATAAGAGATCATTAGTATTGTTTAAGTTATTTTTAACATGTTTTTTAAGGCAATCCATTAAAATGGATGGAAATTAAATTCAACAGTTTTTTCAAGAGTGGCGGAATCTATGAATTACCGTTTGAAACAATATATTGAGTGATATTTTTGTTTTGAAACTGTCTACCTCTAGTACTTTTTTGTCTTTTTCTATGAGAAAAAGGAGGCATTTGAGCACCTATTCAGACATTTCTTATCAGAATTTTGTTGGTGGAATATTACAACATTCTCTGCGCATAGTGGGTAAAATGTTTTGTCTTATAAAATGAGACAAAAACAATTTCGTTTTAGAAAAATATATAAGAACGGTTCAAAGAACTTCTCAAATGAAAAACTAATTTGGAATGCAAATTAAATCCACCACTCTACGAGTATAATATTTATTTAAACATGCAAGTGGAAATTAATATGGAAAATTGACATGCAGCAGTAACTTTTAGTATAAATAACTAGGAAACGTAATTTTCCCCGAAAGCAATGCAATAATAATACGATTTGTTTACATACCACTAAAGCCCCAGAAAGCTTAATCTAACAGCTGAACAACTACTTAATCTTGTGGACACTTTTAAATAATCGTGTGAAATGTTAGTTTTATCTGGATTTATCTATCTATTGTACAAGATGGGCGAATTCCAGGGTACCTATACTTTACAGATTGCAAACTAATTAATTTACGTCTACATTTTTCATATAAAGCATTCTAGTTGCTAATAACAAATCTTAAATTATAACCGATAGATAAACTAATTAATCGAATTAGAAGGATGGAAAATGAAGGCTCTGTAGTGTGCTAGTTATAAAAAGTCATAGGCTGCTTATTGGTTTTCTGTTTCGGTTATGAAAGATGTTATGCTATGATAAAATGAGAAAAGTTATTTTATTAATAGGTAAGACCGAATTAAAAATGGAAAATACAAAGGTTACTCCACACGAAATGTCAAATTAAAAACCAATATACCAACTGTTAATTTTTTATTCTCTGTAATAACTCAACATTTCGAAAAATGATTTATTTATTAGCAAATTTAAGGGTTTGGGAAGAGAATCATATTATATAGGCAGGCTGAATTATTTTAATGATATATACATTGATTTTCAATATTTTAGGTATATTCATATACATCAGTGCCGGATCAATGCCGTGTCAGTTTATCAGTGTCAGGGAAAAATAAAATATAGTCGTTTAGAGCTTAAATTGACCTGTACACGTCCACGACATAGTGACATATTTTTACTAACCGTGCGGCAACGATATTTATACTTACGAACTGGCGTGATTCAATTTTTTCGATTGTTATGCCTAGAATACTGTAATTGATAAAAGACTTATCGAATGGTATGGAATTTTCCTGAATGATTTGTTGCATACAAAAATTGTGGACAACGGTTTTAAAAATAATATTTGGAACGTTACAAGAAAATAGATTAAAGTAAAGGCAAGTGATTTTATTTCTACATTAAATATTAGTGTTGATAATTTTAATAAATTTCTGTATATTATACAGGGTGTCTCATAATTAGCTGCCAACCCTGAACAGGCCGATTCTATGATCAAAACTAAGTAAAAAAGTTCATATGAACATGGGTCCGGAACTGCTGCCTAAGGGCATAGGAACCCATTGAAGAGGGAGGAATGGAAATCATTTTTTTGCAATATCTCTCAATCGCGTTGTGATAAATGAATGAAATTTGGTATACACAGCTAAATTTTGATGAGCAATTTGATGGACTAATCCATTTATTTCCACAAGGTCCATTGGGGTGGGTACGGGGGGGCCCTTGGTACTTTGCGTGTGTAACTTTTTCATCTTTGACTTTTTAACAAATTGGACAGCAAATTCCGTTTTCCCGAACTGTTTTACGTTAAAAAGGTACTCTTGTTTCAAATCGTTATCTTTAACGGTTTCTGAGAAAATCGCTCTTGAATTAATCCCACTTTGGTCAATTTCATAGTAATTTAAACAAAAAAAATTTTTTTGTTTAAATTTAATCTAATTTTAATAAAAAAATAATAATAAAAAATTAAATTAAATAAAAATTAATCCTTTAAATGGAAAAGAGAGGAAAGGAAAATTATTATTATTATTTTTTGTTTAAATTACTATGAAATTGACCAAAGTGGGATTAATTCAAGAGCGATTTTCTCAGAAACCGTTAAAGATAACGATTTGAAACAAGAGTACCTTTTTAACGTAAAACAGTTCGGGAAAACGGAATTTGCTGTCCAATTTGTTAAAAAGTCAAAGATGAAAAAGTTACACACGCAAAGTACCAAGGGCCCCCCCGTACCCACCCCAATGGACCTTGTGGAAATAAATGGATTAGTCCATCAAATTGCTCATCAAAATTTAGCTGTGTATACCAAATTTCATTCATTTATCACAACGCGATTGAGAGATATTGCAAAAAAATGATTTCCATTCCTCCCTCTTCAATGGGTCCTTGTGCCCTTAGGAAGCATTTCCGGACCCATGTTCATATGAACTTTTTTACTTAGTTTTGATCATAGAATCGGCCTGTTCAGGGTTGGCAGCTAATTATGAGACACCCTGTATACAGGGTGATTCATTAACAATGGGAAAGTCGAAAGCTGAAGATACTACACGTGAAATGGTGACCATTGGCGCGGACATGCCTTATCCGAAAGTTGATAGGTTCGGAAATACAGGGTGTTGAAAGTTAACATTTTAAATCGTTTTTTTGCGATTATTCTGAAAATATGTAGGTTAGGAACTTGAAAATTAGTGAAACTATATTTTTTTAGGCGACGAATAAGATGCGTGTTGTAATTTCAGCATTGCTCATAGAGGGCGAAACTTATGACCAATTTTACAGAAAATTTAGTTAATAACTTTTTACCCTGTATATTTAACGTGAAACTTGATTCAAAACCTGAAAGAGCAATCATTTTTCCATTAATTATGTACTCTTGTTTCATTTCGGTATCTCGATCCGTTTTCGAGAAAAATCGATTTAACGAACACTATGTTTTGATAATATGAGAATAGTCCAGGCAAGTTAGACCAAAGTCACCCAGAATACGGAAATTTTTTTCGGGTGCATAAACTACATCTTGGAGTGCATCAATTTTTCAGATTTTTTTTAAAAATAGTAAAAATTGAATAAAAGTTGTAGAAATTTATGTACACGGGTTTTCGTGGTCGGAGATACCGAATCTGACAGTGAAAAATATGCCCGACGGCCCTGGGGCCCCCCAGGGGGGGCAAGCGGGGGCCTTCTGTAAAACATCGAATAGCTGAGTAATTGGCTTCCAAATCCCCACTCGGGGGTTTTTGGTGTTGGGGATTTCAATTCTGACACTGAAACGTATGTCGGACGCCCCCCCCAGGGGGGCAAGTGGGGTCCTTCTATAAAACATCGAATAGCTGAGTAATTTCCTTCCAAATTTCTACTCGGGGGGTTTTCGGGGTCGGGGATTCCGAATGTGACACTGGAAAATATCCATTAATCTTAGCTTATCTATCACTGAGAAAAATTGTCGTAGAATTGGAGAAATCCTGGACAATCCGTTCCCAAGAGACACATTTCGTTAAATCAAAGAAATATTCCTTAAAACCGAAGAATATTTCATGGATCATGGATTTTCAAAAGAATCTCTTCGACCCGTGCGACTGCGGATATGCATAGCAATTAGGCGACAAAATCCAATTATCGACAATGCAGATCTTGTGGGTGCAGGAAGCATGGGATTACAACCAACTGTTCCAATCCTGAAATAGTCGATAATGTAATAGATGATAGTGATGGAGACAGTGTTGACAGTACTGATGATGAAAATTGTGATTGATAGTGAAAGTGTTAGATAAACATATGATAGTAATTGTCTCACTAATTGCCTTGCAAATAAAAAGAAAATTGGTTCTCAGAATAAAGGGGATTCTTTTAGACTCATTAATTTCCTGTTAGTCTTTCTTACCCTTCTTGTCTAATCTCTGTAAATTTACGTGTGTTACAATGTAAAGATGAACCTACAAGATCATGGTTGGTAAGCAGGTGCAAAAATCTGATGTGCCTTTCGATGTTTTCCAGAAAGCCCACATCCCCGGCGTCAGGTATACTTTTCAGTGTCAGAATCGGAATCCCCGACCCCAAAAACCCCTGAGTAGAAATTTAAAAGGCAATTACTCAGCTATTCGACGTTTTACAGACCCCCCCTTGCCCCCCTGGGGGTCGCCAGGGTCGTCGGGCATACTTTTCAGTGGCAGAATCGAAATCCCCGACCCCAAAAACCTCCGAGTGGAAATTTAGAAGGCAATTACTCAGCTATTCGATGTTTTACAGAAGCCCCCTGGAAGGGGGGCGTCGGTGATACTTTTCAGTGTCAGAATCGAAATCTCCGACCCCAAAAACCCCGAGTGGAAATTTAGAAGGCAATTACTCAGCTATTCGATGTTTTACAGAAAGCCCCGCCTTGCCCCCCTGGGGGGCCCCAGGGCCGTCGTGCATAGTTTTCAGGGTCAGATTTGGAATCTCCAACCCCGAAAACCCGTGCACACAAATTTCTACAACTTTTAGTAAATTTTTACCATTTTTAGAAAATTCGGAAAAATTGATGCACTCCAAGATGCAGTTTATGCACCCGCAATGCAGTTTCGATCCAGCCCCAAAGTGTAATAGATAGACATTTTTCCTGATATTTTTCCGAAGACAATGCCGAAACTCGATCGGTTCATCAGAAAAAAATTTCTGATTTATTGTCTAACTTGCCTGGTCTAAAATTAAAGGCGAAACAAACCAAGTGTTTCTTCGTGTTATTACAACAATTAACAATAAAACAAATAAAATACGTAATTATGATTTAAAGTAATTGTTTGAAGAATCCACCGTTGAGTTTGAAACAACATATTGGGATTGCGTCTGACTTCGTTGGCAGCGATATGTATTCTTTGCCACAACTCTTCACACGAACCAATAGATTCTTTGTAAACTATATCTTTCATTCGAGACCAAATAGAAAAATCAAGAGGATTGAAGTCCGGACTTCTGGATGGCCAAGCAAAAATGCTTACATGGCCAATCCAGCGATTTGGAAAAACTGCATCTAAATATGCACGCACTGGCCAAGAAAAATGCGGTGGAGCTCCGTCGTGCATGAACCACATGTCTCTTCTTAAATAAAGTGGAACTTCTTCAAGCCGTGGAAGCATTTTTACTTGGCCACCCAGAAGTCCGGACTTCAATCCTCTTCATTTTTCTATTTGGAAGAATCTATTGGTTCGTGTGAAGAGTTGTGGCAAAGAATACAAATCGCTGCCAACGAAGTCAAACGCAATCCCAATATGTTGTTTCAAACTCGAAGATCTCTCAGAAAACGTTGTGTAAAGTGTGTAAATGTCAACGGTGGATTCTTCGAACACTGACTTTAAATCATTATTACGAATTTCATTTGTTTTATTGTTAATTGTTGTAATAACACGAAGAAACACTTGGTTTCTTTCGCTTTTAATTTCTCGTATTATCAAAACATAGTGTTCGTTAAATCGATTTTTCTCGAAAACGGATCGAGATACCGAAATGAAACAAGAATACACAATTAATGGAAAAATGATTGCTCTTTCAGGTTTTGAATCAAGTTTCATGTTAGACATACAGGGTAAAAAGTTATTAACTAAATTTTCGGTAAAATTGGTCGTAAGTGGCGCCCTCTATGAGCAATGCTGAAATTACAACACGCATCTTATTCGTCGCCTAAAAAAATATAGTTTCACAAATTTTCAAGTTCCTAACCTACATATTTTCAGAATAATCGCAAAAAAACGATTTAAAATTTTAACTTTCAACACCCTGTATTTCCGAAACTATCAACTTTCGGATAAGGCATGTTTGCGCCAATGGTCACCATTTCACGTGTAGTATCTTCAGTTTTCGATTTTCCCATTGTTAAAGAATCACCCTGTATACATAACATTGTTTTAAATTTTCTCGTCTTGGTTTTTTTTCTGAAGCCTAGTATGTATTACGAACGGATGTTTAAATTGACATCACTGATCAACTACGGATAACTGACAGGGCACTGATGCGGCATTGATGTGTGTTTATAGACCTTCAATCGGTACAGATAATTGACTTATTTCCAGCAAATTTTGCACACTGCATTGATTATACTTATCTAAAATTAGTACACTACAAGAAGCGCATGAAAAACTAACAAATTATTTATTACTCGGTATATTTACGATGTAGAGAAAACACCCATCTTGTACAATTTCACTGTTTCCATCCATTCAAATCTACAAATATAATGCAATATTTTTTTATTTAATACGTCGCCCTGTACGACTAACAAAAAAGAGAAAAACTGCGTCCAAATGTATGACACAAGATATGGAAATAAATAACAAGCACAAGGTAGGGCACAACAGCACATTGCACAAAAATAAATGTTTATGGATTAACTGCGAAGAATAATAATGATCTTACCTTTGAGGGTGGACTTGTGGATGCTGGTGATACAATACCATGATCTGGCGATGTTTGGGCCCTCTTCACCGCAATCCTAGCTGAGTTAGAACCTGAAACAGATTTATAAATTATAAAAAAGTTGTGACTGAAAGCAATCGCTGAAATATTCATATGTCTCACAAATCATATCCAAATATTAAACTTTATTATATTAGATTGCTGCATAAGTAATGATTGTAGAGTTTTACATTTAAAATTTATTTATTTGAAATACAGCATCTAATCGATTTATTCTACTGCACTGTCTATGACCAACGTTTTTTTATTCCATTCCTGGAGAAATTTAATGATTGGATTAGAAATTTTGAAAAATAACGCAATTATTAAAGTATGTTGGAGAAATTCCTGGACAGATTGTTGAAAATATGCTGAAGCAGTATCAGAAACATGGAAATAACCTTCCAAGTCAGCACGGAAAAGTTGTTTTTGTAATATTATGCTACAAATTCATTTGTGTGGTCTTAAAATGGGGGTTAATGTTATACTTTGATTAACTGGTGATAGTTCATAGTCATAGTTAATTTTCAAATTGATTGACTTAATGTAATTTCTGATATTTTATTTGCTCCTTAAACAACTCAAAAAAAAACAAATTTGCCTTCTAAACTGCGATCAGTAATTAACAGAAATCTCTTGAAAATAGGAAATATACACGTGTTTAGAAATACAAGACTAGAGACATAAAAATTACGGAGAAACTCCAAACTAATTTCTTTCCGTAGCACTCTTGACGTGAAAGTCAAAAAGTCTGAAAATATAAGTAGATAACATATATTTAATACATAAGTTCAATTACAGGCAATATTAAAGTTTGTCGTAAAATCACTGTTAGATTTTGTACAAACAGGTTAGTTCTTTCTTACAATTAAAACAAAAATGTACAGGTCAGTTTTGTTTTTCAGAAGATGTCACTGTACAGGGTGTAACTTTAAGTGGAGGGTGGGATCAGATTTTTTACTGTGAATGTTTTTCATTGCTGGAAGCTATCAACAGACTATTTATTTTTGTGTATTTTATATATTTTTATTGATTACTGTAGACTTTCTTGTTAGGTGACTTAGTACGAAGTTTTTACGACGAAATTTGAAAAAATAAAATTGATACGTGTTTCTAAAAGTCAAAGGAAGCCTCTGTATAAATATGCCCCCCACTCAAAGTTACACCTTGTATATGATGAATTTGGTTACGAATTTTACTGTGTTTATTTGCAAATCGCGTTCTTAAGCTATGGCTCAGATGAGAAAACAACAAGGGATGTATTTTGTTCACTTCTGAAACGGGATTGTAAGAACTATACATAAAAAATAACCAGTTGCTTACTATTAGTAAAATATTCAATTAAAGAATTTGCTTATCAACTCATTTATATGTAAGGTACATTAAAAAAAACGGTTTTCTTTAATAAATTCAATATCGGTCAAATTAGAACAAAATTGCGGAATTTGATGAAGAGAAATTAGACCTAAACGAAAAAAGCGTTTTGAAGTTGTCCACAAAAAGCTGAAAATTTTTATTGTATCTATTAAGATAATCGAAATCTTGAAGGTGCGGTTCGAAAAACGAACACCCCGTATACCATGGTCTCTTCTATCATAACCTCACCCTTGGTGAAAAGAAACTTCTATGTGGGAATGTCAGGAGGACTGAAAAAAGAACATTTTAAAATTACTGTTACCGACGTGACAGGTTGTTGCCTCTTTAAGTATAACCTTAAATTTGTTTTGGTCTTACTTTTTACTTTTGACTAAATTGTACGTTTGTGTAAAAATGGGGAAAATTGAATATAGTTACTAAACTAAATAGAAAAGTAAAAGCTAAATCATTTTGTGTTTTGTATATGTATACAACATTATCAGCCGAGAGAAATGTTATAAAAATATCAAGTAAATCTTAAAACAAACTACTTAATGTCTCACCTGTCGAAAACCGTTTTAAAAAATAATTGCACCTAGTTTCATCATTGTTTGTCACGCACACAACTGTTTTAACTACATGGAGGTCAAGATTACATTAAAAGCTTTCATAATTTACACCACGAAATCATTCTAATACGTCACTCAGATGATAATGTATCGTCCTAGGAAATTGGGATTGATAAATCGTTGTAACCACCACTCCTAAATTTGTTACTAATGAAGTATTTCTACAATACGTTTTATTATATACTGCACAACTACGGGAAATTGATTTTCGGTTTTGAAATCTAATTGTATTCTTGAACAAACTCGGTCAATTTGTTATTCAAATTATTGCTTTTGTGACGTAGTACAACATGAGGTGCGTTAATACTATTGAACAAAACGTAAACGTATGGTTTTAACTTCCTGATACACACGCAGGGCCGGATTAACCACAGGGCCAATGGGGTCACGACCCAGAAACGCTAAACTCTCAGAGGGCGCCTCACTGGTGTCAAAATTGCAGACGCAATCTTTTATTCTGCGCTCGGTATATTGATAGTATTAAGTAATAATGTCAAAAAAAAATAATAATAAGTGGGGGCAGTTAATAATGAGTTTAAGAGAATTAAATCTGGCGCTACGGCGTAAACTTTGGAAAGATGAAGGGAAAAATCAATGGAAATAATAAAAATGTTTCATAATTGTGGTTTTAAGGCGTTCACGGTCCGTGCTGATATTTGAAGTACCGTAGTTTTTCGAGTTGTTATGCGGTGGCCTATGTCCTGGCCGCCGCCGGTTACAATATTACTTCGCACTTTCGTAAATTTACCTACTACGGAACGACTCAGAGGATCACTAATGCGTGATAGGCGGTTCCTTCAGCAACGACTTCAGAAACTACAAGAACCGCCTAGGGGTTCTAATAGCGGGACCGCCCCCACAGAGTCTAGCCTGAGAACAACAAGAGCAGGTCATAGTTTCCTAACTACTTATCTACTTACCTACCTTAAAGTAACCAACTCTGAACAAAATAAAAGTATTTACCTCATCACTAAAAAACGGTTTAACGGGGAAGGTTCGGAGAATTTGTATCGGTTGTACCCCCTTATTCATTTATTTTTTCTCTTAATAACCCTGTAGCTAATAATAACAATATAATAGACCTTTTTAGTAGTGACGTCAGATACGCCAAATAATAGGGTCCTATAGTACACAATACACATTGTCATAAAGAATTTCTCAATACTTTTACTAGATTGATTTTCGACCTTATGTACTTTAGTCAAGTGCCAAAAAGGTCTTCTTTGTCATGATCTCAATATCGCGATATTCTGGCAATATTAGAAATATTTAAGAAGTTTCAAACGCCAAGTGACAAACCAAAAAAATGATAGAATATATGTATTTAAATTTATAGAACAATATTGACTTTCATAGTAATTCATAAATTAAATGCGCATTAAAGATAGTTTCATGTAAGCAAAGTAGCCTCGAAACAAGATATCATTCAAGAAAAGTTTGGTTATGGTTAAGAGTAGATACGTCAATAATAAACCACTTGAAAAAAAACTAGATAAACACACTGACACAGTAAGAAAAACACTACTTAGAAGAACTAGAAAATACTAATATTAAACAAAAGAAAAGAAAATACGCTAATGATGACAGCGATAACATATCAACAAGATTTCACCTGCGTATGAGGCTATTCTTTCCGAGCATGCGCATTGGGAATAACACGATTAATGTTAAATTTTTACTTTATTTAAATTTATGAATATTCTTTTATATCGTGTTTTGTAAATTTTAAGAACATTAGTGTATCTATTTTACGAAACACGTGTTGGTTGTTCTTAAATACTTCTAAATCAAACGAATTCTAACCCCTGCAATTCGTTGTCTAAATCCTTGTAAAAATAAATTAATTTGAAATTGTTCGTTTCTATAGTATCTATGTAAATAGTACACAAGGGTCAGAAGATTCGGTCTATACAATTTCAACTATGACAATCTGTTGCGGGTTGCCTAAATATATGAAGTCACACTATCTATTGAGAACGAAACGGTGGACATATGCTCATGGATCTCAGTGTAATACATCACAAAATTTTTATACAGTTACTTTGAGGTTAAGGATCCCTGTAATGGCCGTAAACAAAGTAAATTGAAGAAACTGTTCAAAATAAAAATATGTTTTATACTATGCCCTTAACTATTAGAAAACGGCAATTTGCCACTTCAATGCATATGGGGTCACTTTAAAGATAAGGTTCTAAGAATCAAACCTCAAGGCGATGGAGAGCAGCGTGAAGAGAACGACTAAACTTGCATAACGCCTATTTAAACGTTATGACAATCTTTGACATTGATAAAATTTGACTTAATAATTAATTGAGGGTAAAAGTATTTTGAATTGGTATACAAACTTGTTATCTAGTGGCAGACTGCAGAGCTATCTATATAAGGGGCACTATTACGAAGAACTGCAGAATTTCAACGCCACCGAGTGTTTTAGAAATTCGGTGGAAGTGCATCAAATTACTTTAAAAAAAGGTATCTTTCAGTAATTCGAAAAGCAAGTAGTTATCGAGTTATTTTTTATTTAAACAAGCTTATCAAATAATTATATTAAAACAAAACTAAACCAACTAAAAACAAGTGAATCATTTCAAAAATTACAAATAAAATAAAATGAATAAGGATTTTTTATTGGAAATATAACTTTAATTACATCGTAACCATAAAAAATCCTAAAAAAAGGGCGTACAATTTTTTAATTATATGAGAAATATGTGTAGTGCACTGATTTCAGAGATATTCAAACATTCTACGTCAATGAATTTTTTATATTTGATGCCTACACTGCATTTCGAACAAGAAAAAAATTCCTGCATATATATTTTTTTAAATGATTTCCAAAATACTCTATTTTTTCGTGAAAGTACCTCTTAGTATACCCGTCACTGGTCCACAGACTTAAATACCAATTAACTGAATGTGTGTCTTTAATTAATTATAACATTTATAAGGTTTATTGGGTTTAAAATAACCCAAAAAACTATATTCTCAAATTATGACTTACATTTCGAAAACATCCTGTATATACACACTCTTAGGTATAATTTCCTTATCAGACATTATTAAGACAATCTTTTTGGTACGAATTCGATTGTGTCGTATTAGACATGACGCCTATAAGGACAGAGAAATGCCAATCCACTTTGTTTTAACCTTATTTTTGACTTGCACAATTTTTTATTATAAATCCATCTTTACTTACTCTTCAGTTAATTAACATTTTGTTACTTTCTCTGCACATCAAAATTTTTCTTTTACAAAAAATTAAAAAAGTTTCCCCTCCCTGGGCACTGATGTAAGCGGAGACACTCTACATGTATAATTTAATAATTTCTGCCGATTACCTACTGTAGTAGGTAATTGATGAAAACATAGTTTAAATGACAAACAAACAGGTATAAAATTGTTTATCTTCACAACCAATACGAGATGAAAAAAGTTATATAGTCGTCGCCGAAGATATGTATGTATGATATTATGTTTATTACGAAAAGACATTTATAGATATTTAAGTATCATTTGTATAGTGAATATTTATTGGATATATTTCACAATGAAATGACCAATACGGCATTTAAATTTAGGATAGTGTAAGTATACAAAATTTAGACTTCTAGTTTGAGCAAAAAAGTAAAAAAATCCAGATATGAAATAATTCCGACTACCTAAAAGATATGACAACGGAAACAGATAAAAAAATTCGAAGCGTTAACTTGTTATGTGATGGTTCAGAATAGTGTTTGTGGTGAAATTATCTGTTGACACAAGGTGTTATAACGAGCGTTCAAATAAAAACGTGGTCGAAGTTGGCTCTGACACATTGGACGTAGGGAGTAGCTTATAGCGATCAACTTAACCTTATTTCTCAACGAGCTGTATAGCAGCTGTCAGTTTCAATAACATTAATGACTATATAACTTTATTTTAAAGAATAACCGTGATAACAATAACAAACAATTAAAGGAGCTGCGGAAAGTGTCCCCCTCCTTGTTATAACAATAAATTAAAGCAGCTGCTGAAAGTGTCCCCCTCCTTGTTCCAAGCACTTTTCACACCTGTTCCTCAAAGAATTAAAGACATTTTCTAAGATGCTCGGGGTATTGTTAATTTCACGAATCTTGTCTATAAGTCGAGCCTGCAGATGGTTTAAATCAGGAATAGGCAGTTCAAAAATAGTGTTTTTAAGGTAAGGCCACAAAAAGAAATCACACGGCGTAATATCACATGACCTCGGTGGAAATTCATGTTCAGCATTGAGACTTATTAGTCGATTTTGGAAAACTTCCCTCAACATATTCATCGTCTCGCCTGCCGTATGTGCCCTTGCGCCATCTTGTTGAAAGTAAAAGTTTGTAATTTCGTTTTCTTCCAGCTGGTTAACAAAAGGAGCGATAATTTCTTCTCTATACCTTTGCGCAGTAAGAGTACCATTAAAAAAAATAGGTCCATAAATCCTCCTTCGATTGAGAGCACACCAAACTCCAATTTTTTGAGCGTGTAGAGGGCCCTCGACAAAAAAGTTATCTGGTTTTTCAGAAGACCACATTCTCATATTCTGTGAGTTTACGTAACCACTTAAATGAAACCAGGCTTCATCAGAAAAAAAGGTGATATTATGAAGTTCACCGTAGTTGTTTAAAAACCATTCACAAAATACAGCCCGTCGCGGAAAATCAACTTCATGAAGTTCTTGCTGACAAGTTAAACGATAGGAGAACAAACGCAAATCTTTTTTTAACACTGTGTGGCAGGTACCGACTGATACTCCCACCATTTGTGATAAAACACGTACAGAAGTTCTTGGCGCATTTTCCATTATTTGTTGGACATTTTCTTTTAATTCTTCAGTCCGCTTTTTAGGTCGGCCGCTTCCTTCTTTTCTTGTTACACTGCCCGTTTCACGAAAAACATTAACACAACGCTGAACTGCACTTTGAAAAATTTTGTACTCAACAACGCCGGGAAATTGATTTTGAAATTCTATGAAACATTCCTCAATAGAATACTTCCATATTCCATCAATCTTGCGTCCATTTCTAAAGTAGGACTCTATGATAAACACTTTTTGTTCTTGAGAAAACACCATTTTAAACGCTTTTTAAAACGAAAATATTCAAATTGATAGCGGCGATATAGCGCTTTGACAGATGACGTTTAAGTTCATTTGCTATACGCTACGCCCTACGTCCAAATTTTCAGAACCAACTTGACCACGTTTTTATTTGAACGCTCGTTATATAACAATGTTTGTTTTAAATTCGACTTTTTTTATACCTAATTTTTTTTGCAAAAAGAAATATTAAGTATATGTATGTATTTTTGATGACGATGTAATGATTTTAAATAAGTTCATTATGAAAAAATAATAGCAATTTTCATTTTATTTTTGTTCATTATTTCTTATTTATTATTCATCAAATTAATCGCGTAATGTAAATCTATGTCGAAATCAGCTGTCAATTGCGATTGGAACGCTACACTTGTATCATATAGGAAAATCTTCATAACTTAATTTATTTGTACATACATACAATCAGATTATTGCACAAAAAATATATACGATAAAATGAGTTATTAATTACGACATAAGACATCAAAAACTCGTTATTACAAGTTAAACAAATGTACTTATGAAGTAACTATGGCAGGTAAGTATTTAATTTATTAAGTTCCAGTTGTGAGTCATAGAATTTATTGTTCCCAGAATGTCTTTGACACGGAACTGAGTAATTTTTGTTATTACTTACTTGTTAAGCCAGGCTTACATACTTAATAGTTACAATTTACGGAAAATAGTTGTATCAGTAAGTGGACAGCACTCATGCCATCTATGAATTGCAAGTCATTATAGGTCTTTTACATGAATGCAAAGGTATACTTATTAATAGAAATTAACAGAGTTGGACACTTCGGTGAGTAACTAAGATACGGGCACGGAAAATTCATTGGGATTCATAGCGTAGCTTTGTGGCTCCTAAATAAAGGGTAAATAACATTAAATACATTTAAAGAGATTAAAGTAGTACCTACATATTAAAATGTATCAATGCGTGATTGATATATTCCTCAATAATATACAGCTACATAGTTTTATTAAAATACTAGTACAATGAAAAATTAAAACTAAAATAAAATAAAATAAAACTTAAAAGAAAAGTACATTACACTGCCTCATTCGATTAATCCGATTAGTTGAATTAAAAAACGTCATTGTAAAAAATGTACAATGTAAAATGCAAAATGTAACAATCCATTGCACGAGGGTAAATCGAAGGATTGTATTAAAAAATATATATTTATTGTAAAATAAAAGGCAAATATAATTTATTTTTCTACATAGTTTCCTGCTTTAGAAATACATTTTTCCCAGGGAGAAAGAAAGTTTTTTTTTATCACAGCATCGTAGAATGAAGCTGGTTGCGTTAGGAACCAATTATGCACGAATTCCTCTACGCCCTCGTCATCTTCAAATCGTTGTTCTCCTAGAGCTTTAAGCGGTCCAAACAAATGAAAATCGCAGGGCGATAGGTCTGGACTCAAAAATCACCTTCTTTTGCAAACACTGCTAGCAAGCCACTAACAGACCTCCAAATGTCTCAATTTTTGTTCTGTGATGAAAAGGCGATCGGTACACACTTTACGAAACTGTAGGTCGTTTGTGATGATCGTTTGACAGCTCCCATAATTTATTCCGACCTGTTCTGCAATTTAGGATACCCTCACCCGTCGATCGTCTTCAAGAATGTCTCGAACCGCGCGTTTTTTTTTTTGTATGTAATGCTTTTCCGAGGACGACGTTCTTGATTTTCCACTCGTTCTCGTCTTCCTTGAACTCTTTCAATCTCCAGAAAATTTCCATCACTTTAACTCCTTCACGAACAAGAAATTTTATAATTATGTGTTGTGAATGGAAAGGTGCACCTACTGCCCCGACGCGACATCGTGAGTGTCACTGACAAATTGATTGGGAGTGTTATCAGATTTTGTTAAGCTTTGTCGCAAAATAAGTCGACCAAAATAGCCGAAAATTAAATTCCCCATAAGTTCTCTATACCTACTTGCCATTTTTACTTTAAATTTAAATAAAAAAATTAAACTAAACTACAAAACTAGAAGTAGTAAATGAAGAAGTCATATATACACAGGGAAATTTAACTAGAAAATACATTAAATCATTTTTTCGGTAAATTTGAATACTTAGCGAAGAAGAAACAGGAAAGTTTATATTTTTTGTGTATAAAAACCATTGTAAATATACATATAAAAAGTATATGCAAATTTCTACAATTTTTGCAACAATAGGTCTTTCACACATGTTTCAGCATCCAGTTTTTTTTTATAGTGGATAGAGCACTGTTGTTATCAAAAAGTTCATCCTTTTATTGCAAAAGTACGAGTACCTACTTATGAATCAAATTTATGAGGAAAGTAAATACAAAACCCACTGAAGATTTTGTAAAACTTAAAATACATGATATCAATTTTTTAATTAAAAGTTAAGCGATTGGCTTAATCGTTGAGTGATGGACATAATAGTTATGCTTGTATCTACCTTTCAATGTGCTACACAAGAACTATACAGGGTCGGAAAGTCCCCATGGTTCATCAGCAGTTACGTGAGAGCGATAAAGTAAGTCATAGAAATCCGTGTGATAGAGAAAGATGGCTATAATGAAGGCGTCTAATAGTCACCGCCCATTTCGCCCTTCCACAAATAAGAAGTGGATCTATTTTGTGGAAGGGCGAAATGGGCGGTGACTATTAGACGTTTTCATTATAGCCATCTTTCTCTATCGCATGGATTTCTATGACTTTCTTTATCGCTCTCACGTAACGGCCGATTAATCATGGGGACTTTCCGACCCTGTACACTTCTTTTTAATTCATTCTAAAAATGTTTCTAAATTATTTTTTGATACCTACCAAAAACCTAGAAACGCCAAAAAATCGACTCCAAAATTAAGCTAGTAATTATTAATAATAATTTAAATTAAAAAAAAAAAACAATTCAAACGTGCAGAATTAATGAAAAAAATACACACACCTGCCATATGAATATTATAAAACAATTGTGCAAACCTTTGAAGAAACAATTTCCTATTCTTGTAACAGTTAAACCATTACTTTGGACAAGGACATGAAATTCAGCCGTGTTAAATTATATATTAATTTATTTTTGCATTTTAATCTTGTTTTTTCAAATGGCCTTCTTGGAAAACATGGTATTATTTAAGAGAAAATTCACTACCTACTAATCGTATTAAATTATATAGGGTGTCTCATAATTAGTGTCCGATAATTCACCACTTGATTCTATTGCCAAAAATAAAATATTTATTCATATATACATAGGTCGAGAAATGCTTCCTAAGGGAGCTACGCCCCTTTAAATTTTTTTTTCTAAATATTTCCGAAATGGGATGAAGAAAAATTGTGAATTGTTACACCATGAACGCTCATTAAAAGTTGAAATAGATCATTTTTCAAAAATTTTGATCAGGAGCGTCTCAATTGGGGGGGGGGGTCGCCGACTAAAATTTGCCCAATTTTTTTTGTTTGTCGAAATTTTCAAGTTCAGAGGCCAACATAATGATAGACCTTCATTTCCTCTACAAACAAGGTACTCTTTATTTCTTTTGATAAAATGCTCCACATTCTGGAATTTTTTTGCGAATTTTTTCATGTGACCGTTGTAAAACGCCTTGATAGTATACAAGGTTCACTGTTTCACTTTAAGGCAAGAATTCAGAAGGCATAATTCTATTAAAGTCGAAAAAAACAGTGTGTATCACTTTGACATTGGATCGAAACCGACGTGCTTTCTTGAGGCGTGGACAGCCTTTGCCAATATATTGTGATGATTGAATTTTTGTATCAATGTTGTAGCCGTAAACCCAGCTTTCGCCTCACGTTATGATCCTTTCAGTTAATGTTTAATGGATTGTTCAAGGAGTTGCCGACAAACGTCCACACGATTTTCCTTCTGTTGTTCGGCCATCAAATGAGGAACAAATTTTACTGTAACTCGATACACATGTTCAATTTTTCAGTCAAAATTTTATGGCATAACCCAATTTAGATGCTAACCTCTTTTGCAATTTATCTGACAGTCAATCGGCGATATGCAGGAGAAGATCTTTGACTTTCTGAACGTGGGAGTCATCAGTTGAAGTGGAACGCTTTCTTGGTCGAGGATCATCTTCAATTGACTGACGACCACTTTCAAATAGGAAAACCATTCGTAGGATTGTGTACAACTCAGAGCATCATCTGCGTAAGCTTGTTTCAGAAGTTGAAATGTTTCCGTGAATGGTTTCCCCAGTTTCACAGAAAATTTTTACGTCTCATTCCAGAAAATAATACTTAAACACATTGCACTCAAATAAATATCAAAACTAAATGATATATCAACAATCCTCAATAATCCTAGAACATACAGTTACAGAGGAAGTTATGTGCAACGCAATGCTGCCATCACTAAATATCTCCATTAGAGCGTAATTCAAAAAGTTCTGTTATTTTCTGAACAGACCTCGTAGTTGACCTTCTAAAATTTAAACATTTTACATCCTACAATAAAATTAGTGCGATGTCATATTACATTTGCATCTTCTTTGGTTTTTGGAAAGATTATTGAAAAGTTGAAAAATACCGATATATAAGTGGATTTTACCTGTTTTTTTTTTAAATGAACATTCTTCAGTACCTATATGTTTTCAAAGACAAGATAAGGTGCAGTCGCTAACTTTATGTGTAAAACGGTAGACCCTTTGTTAAGTACTCATTACAATGCAAGAAACAAATTCACACACACTTACATTACTAATTATTACTTGAAGTCATTGTACTGTACGGGTGATAATGAACGTTACCAGTTCAACAGTTCAACTTATTCGAATGGAAAATATCACGATACTGGATTGAGTCACTGTAAAAAATGACACAACACTTAAGATTATAACAGCAGTTAAATGTTCCAGCCAATAAATTTAATGCAAATGCAAATTTAAATGAATATAAAGCGCTGCAATTAATTTTTTTTTAAAGTAGAGTTTGGCTTGATTGCAATCTTTTGAAGTAATAATTAAGATGTCAGAGCAGATCAAGACAGTGTAAAATCTATCTAGTATCGATGAGAGTGGATGGCGGTTGGTTTACTGCAATGTATCAACGGTTTCAGCGGACAGGAGATACATTTTCCAGTTTAGTCATATTTGAAAAAAAAAAAATAATTGCTGTATGTTAAAATGAGATTGCCACAGAAATTATTTTCATGAGGTAGAGGGTGTTCAGAAAATGAAAATCAGTTTGTGGATAAATCAGTCTACTTTTATTGTTCTCGTTCTAAGACAAAAAAGTGGCCAAGCAGACTAATAAACATTATTCCAGTCTATCTTCAATTCGTCTATATAAACTTTCTAATACTTTTCTCATGTATCTGATAATATCTTTTTCTCAGGATGACTTATTTATAATTTTTCTAATTTATGTTAACTTTATAGGTACATGAAATGTTTAAATTTACATCAATTAACTTTCTCAACCTGGTCACGCCTCTATAAAGATATAACTTTAGTTGATATCTAAATTCGCAATACATTTAAATAATGTAGAAATTAATGAAATATTTAGAAAAGAATTGCGAAAAATGTAATATTACTGTTAATTTCGACTTATTTCAGTTCCAAGGAATACAGGGGAAATTTTAAAATTACTTCATTATTTATTATAATATGAACGTTTCTATAACCAATGTATGTAATTCTTTAAATATATTATTTTTAAATTTACCCCCTGACAAACATTTCAAAAAGTAAGATGTTAATCTGAAATTCTTTTTTTTTTATCAAACAAATAGTAGAGTTATAATTAGTTTTTTAAAATGCCCCTTAATTCTTGTGTACGCTGCGACTGAGCGGCGTAAATCGGGGCATCCAAAGTTTGTGTATTAGTGTCACTAGTTTTGAAATCAATTTACATTGAGGAAAGTGGCAATGAAAAATAATTTGGTAAAACAGATTGCTTTTGTATAACTTAGCGACTTGTCATTTTAAAGTCACCAGGAGCGATATCAGATAGATTACACCGACTTATAAATATTGAATAAGAGAATGTTTGTTAGATTGGTTCAACATTGTAACACGCCCACCTTGTAATATTCATGTATTGGAGATAGTACAGCTAATTGGTTCAGTTTCAAAAGAACTCCGCACCCTTAGGTCCACCTAGTTAAAGATGTTAGGTTACATGATTTCAGAGATTATGCGAACTTTAAATGCCAATACGCTAATGTTGGACGGGAACATATTCAGAGAATGGGAAATTAGGAATCAGAAAATTTAAACATCTTGGAAGAGGATGCTGGTACCAGTGCTCGAGGATTAGCAACAAAATTTCAAGTGTTATGTTATAAAAATCATGTGAGTAAACAGACTATTTATTTTTGTATATTTCATTTATCATTATTGATTACTGCTTGAGTATTCTGCTAGGTTACTTGTTAAGTACTGTTTTACAGTTTCTCTTATTTTATGGGATGATAAGGCTCGTAGCGAACAACCACTCAAGAAAAGTAACGCGCCAAAGACCAGTACCTCACGACGAGTGGCGTGGAAAGCTTTTTAATAAGTTTTCCTTTAAATATCAGATTTGACAACAATGCACAGCCCAGTTTCTAATTCTGCATGTGTTGTGGTTAAAGTGCGCCATTATTTGATGTTACACTAGCTTATACAGCGGCGGGTATGAAAATTATTAAAAAGAGCTAAAAAAATGTGTTTCCACGACGGATTTTGAAATAATAAACTGTTAATACTTGTTTCTAAAGGTCAAAGGAAGCGTCGGTATAAATATGAAAAGTGTTTGCTTACTACTGATTCTATCCTCAAGCCTTAAAGTGCATAACTTCTAATAACTTCAAACACAACTACGGATAATAAAAATTTTTATATCTATGATTGTTTAATGCTGAGGTTACATATATCAACGCAAACTTTTATTTACAATTTTTTCTTATTTCATCCACACTGTATACAAAAACTTTAATTGAAGATTTTTCTTGTCACGTATTGTAGATAATGATTTATGAAGTAAGCTGTCAACATTTCCTAAAAACAAATCACTAACAATACACGCGTACCGAGACCACACCACGAATAAGTAGGAAACAACTCACCACCATAATCACGTTTTCACTTATATATTTTTAAGAGATATTTAAAATAAATTTGTAGTAAAGCACTGCTGTTTCCGTGAAATTAATGAAAACTAGTAGTTTGTTTCTGTGTGTCAGATAGTCAATGAAGTGAAACTGTAGGCCAAATTAGAAAAAGAAAGAAACAAGGATTTCTATGATTGTGTCACGACGCACAGTAATCTCAATAAGCTATGGACTGGAAAATTGTTTTCTAGTAGCTGTATCTGAATAAAACGGCACACTTCTAACGTAACTTGAGGTATGATTTTTTGCAAGTGCGTTATTTTACTCTCTTCTCTGATTATTTGAAAAGGAAAACCCCACTCTGTCAAACAAATACTTCAAGTCCGCTTTTACTTCACGCACGCTGTAAATACTCACTTGTGTATTCAAGGTCATATTTTTGAAGGCATGGACATGTAAAAAGTGACATGACAAAAAAAGTTAAATGACATAAAAAGCATCCAGAAACGAGTTCGTTAAATTGTGCCTATATGATGAGGTCGAAGAAAAATAATGACATCCAAAAAGTGACACTAAATAAAAGTTATTCAACAGTAAGCGAAGTCAAATTATTAGGATCGTGGAAAAAATAAATATGCATCTCGCTCAAAATCCAAATTTGAATACCCGAATTTTAATACCCGAAATTTGTCCATAAAAATGCAACTTTTTAGCCTGCTAGGCCGCTGAGTGGGAAATAGTAAAGAGGCGAAACATTACATCGCGTCGGATATACTATCCGTTACCACGTGAATGAAATCTGTACCGCTATTGGCTAGGTAAAAGACAGTTCCCCGCTTGTCCATAAAATAGATCGCTTGACACTCACGACTCACGCCACCTACGTCTGGTTGCAGGTGATCAGGGCTGCAATTCTTGAATCGTTTGAAGAACAATGAGTACACGAATAGATATGTTTCTCCCTTTTTCTTACGGTGGTAATTGAAAGAGACAAAATATGTAACCCGCATATGCGTTGCCGGTCGAATGTTCAAGAAGGCCCAAGCGAGGCTGGCGCGGCGTTGTCTGAGAAATTGCCAGCTAGCAGCTCGTCCGTCTCTATACTCCGCGGTCGAAATTATAGAGAGTGACTCAGACATAATATAAAAACACTATTACCATAATGCGTATAAAATATAAAATGATTTTTATACGGTTCAATATTATTTATCTTTGTGCCGCTCGCTACGCACATCGATAGGATCTATAATCGTCTATAGACTGAGTTGCACTTGTTAGGGAATAGGGAAATGCTTTTTTAGTGGGTGTAAACGGACTTGATTTATCCGTCCTGAGAAACGTCATAGCATAAACGTAGACGAGGGGTCTAATTCAATGGCTATAATAAATTTATAAATTAAAAAAATACAACTGGGACAAATGCTGTAATAATTAAAATGGAAAAATATTAGATGTTGTTTTATTATCTTTTTTCAATATTTTCTATATTTTGTTGCCTTTTACGCAGACACGCCAATGGATTTTCGTTCCCGGCACGCTTAATCCCCCTTACTAGTCCAAAAGCTAGCGATGAGTCACTCTCTATAATTTCGACCGCGGAGTATAGGCTAGTTAACATCTTCAAAACCGTGAAAAATACTGATAATTCTAGTTAAGGAATGGTTGAGGGCTCATTCGATTCGGATTGACGATGACGGTCTAGAAAAATGTGCATAAAAATCCTATTCGCACATAAACAATTGCAAAAGTTATAAACAAATAAAGATTAAAAAAATATAAGCGTTAGTGTCAATTTGAAAAAATGATCCTAAAAGAAGAGGAAATTTCCTGTACAAATGTCCAAAAACCCGAATCTCTATCATTATTTATAATTTTATTTTTATTTCGAAAATAGGGCTTTTAGGGTCCGTCGGCGTCGCGGAACCGACCTTAAGACAAAACATTTTTTTTATGATATTGAATGTATATAAAAATTTCAAAAAGTTAGGTATCATATTATTATTATTAGGTACTTAAATAAACAAAATTCCGTTGAGAAAAATTTTTTCATCTATTTTTCAACAAATAAGATCATTGTTAACCAACCAAAAATTTTAGAGTTCACAAGTCGGATAATTGTTTACAAAAAGGGTACTAAAATTATTTTGCTTCGTGAAGACCTTTTGACAACGAGGTCACCGGTTAAAAAAATATTATGTTTGTGTGCCCAATCCATAATAAGGTGCTTCGTGAAGACCTTTTGACAACTACGAGATCATCTTATTTCGATATCTTAAATAGTTAAACTAATTAGTTATTAATTTTCTTAGTTAACAAAAAATTCAAAATTAATAAAAAGTGGTAAAAACAATTTTTTAAGAGAAAAGATCATTGGCACTGTTTTTATATTAGAAAATGGCATTAAAAAACATTAGCTAGAAAATTTTCAGTACATTTGCTTAAATAATTTTTATAAACGAATGCAATAATTACATATATTTCAAAAATTTGTTTGCATTTCATTCTTAAGAGTATATTATGATGTAAAAAAAATCTTAAAATTTTTTTTTAATTGTTTATAATCATTTTTTATTTTATGTTTGTTTAAATGGTATATTAAGCATTCTATTTCTCACTCAACGCCTAGGCACATAAATAGTGTTGTCGACTTGAAAATAATTTTTAACTGATACTTTTAAAATTCAACCAAATTTTAAATACGCAGCATTTTGGTTAACCTGAAATAATTTTTGTAATAAAATATGTGTTTTAATGAGCTCCATCTGATAAAAAAATCAAAAATAAGGCAGAAGCTAACAAATGTGATAAGGGTGTTAAAAATTTAAATTTGTTTACCATTTAAAAAGTATGTAATGTTTATGTTCTCAATAAAACAGAGGCAAGAAGGCCAGTCGTTAGGTGAAGCCAATATTCTATAGTTTAATATTGGGTATAGGAAGATCTTGATCTAGAATATGATGGTTCGGACATGGACAAAGGTGATTGCAATCAACTCGTGAAAGTTGTTTGGCATTGCGAAATTGCGATCAAGACAGTCGTTCGCCAATATATCAAGATTTTTTTTTAATTATCTCATTTATGTAACCACTTTTAAAGGGCATCGACATCATCGGTCCAGACAAAAACACTTTCCCGTTTATTTTTTTTTCTTTTGATTATGTGATCATATTTCTACCACGCCTAATAATGTTAATTCCATGATGATTCCATAATAGGACATAATCCGCAAAAAAAACAAAATCGAATTCGATTTCACTTTTCACATTTTGAAGATGTCTGTTAAAAGAAAGTCAGTACAAAATTTATGAGGTTTGATATAATTTGATACATGTAATTTCTAAAAAATGGCAAATGTGTATAAATTAATAAAATTAGTTGCCTTTTTATAAAGTGCTGAATTATAATATCATAAACTAGTTAATTAATAACTAATTTAATGATTAATAATAATTTATAATATATGTAAGTATTCATTTTGTAAAATGGGCATTTGCTTATGGCTTTCACTTGTTTGAAGTTCCGATCAAACTGATCTGTAAACTTAATAGAAGAAAAATTTTCTACAGCGGAAGGTGTATAAGTAGTATATCAGTATAAAGGTGCTATTTAGAATGAGAATAATGCACAATATAACATTCTGGACTCTGTACGCGAGACTCCAATTTAGTCAAAGCACTAGCAGCTCAATGCAACTCAATAATTTAAGTTTTGAGATGTTTGTAGCATTTATTAAAGTTATAGCTGTAAAATGGGGTTATTTTATGTAGCTCACAATCAGTCGGTGGAAGTAATTTGTACCAAAAGCACGTCATTAGTAATATGCCTTTTTTTTATAAATTCTTCAAAGTATGCAGATTAATATAAGAAAAAGTTCACTGGTCTATCAATTTCCGAAGTACAAAAAAAATTTTGAAAAACAGTTTGTTCTTTAATATTTTGGACAGGGATCAAGATATAGAAAAATAAAAAAAATACTATCTTGCAGAAGAAGTTTTTTCCAACAAAAAAGATACTTCGTATTTTTTCTGTCCGACCTATGGTTTGGCCGGAATAAAATATTATAGCCATGAAGTCATCTTCCGCGGTCCAATAAGCGAATAATTTCAGTCTTCAAGAATTGTCAAATTTCACTCAAATATTGAATACATTAATATGTAGAAATGAATATTCGATCTTAATTCAATGCATAAAAATAAAAAATTAAAAGATTTTTTTAATTTTCAAAATTTTCAAAAAAAATTGTCCATTTTTTTTTAATTTTCGGATATACTCAGGATAGTATATAGTAAATACAAGGTAATATTTACATATTTTTATTACAAAATTATATACATATTTTTATAATCATAAGGAAAAAATTATATACAAAAATTACATAGAATCATCGTTTACGTTTACTGTATTTCCTACCTATTGATTATTTACATTCTAGTCTTTGAATATTCGACTTCATATTGTAACAGTATCAAATTTTATATTTCAACGATCAAAGGAGATTTACACCGGGAAATTGCTATTTTCTTATAATATACAAAAAATCATTAAAAGTGAAAAACGTTCGTAACTAAATGAATTTGTGCTTAGAGATTCTTAATCTATTTAATTCCCCCTAACATTTTAAAAAAAGTCGCATTCAAATTAGTTTAAATATATATATTTTGCCGTAATCTCAAGATTCCTAAAATTTTTAAAATAACTACAAGGGTCGTATTTCGTAATTAGATAAAATCCATTACCGGGAAAATTTATTTGTGAAAAAGGTGATCTACATAACAATTCCCGACGTTGAAAAAAATTTTTCGAACATCCTTATGTTTATAGTGTATTTCTCATTGGACGCTCGGTTTTCGATTCAAATATGCATAATATGCTTAATTTTTTAATCGATCTTTTATTTGAAAAAAATAACCATAAACCGTTGAAAAGTTTAGACTTCCTACTTGAAAATGGGCCATCACAATTATTAATTTAATACTCTATAACTATGCAACAGTTTATAATGTAGAGCGCCGGGCTTCAAAAAATATGTTCTCACAGGACTGGCCGAGCCTCGCACGCGTGGAATGCATACCTGGTTTATTGAATTTTTTTCGTCCAAACCATAGGTCGGACGAAAAAAGTACAAAGTATCTTTTTTGTTGGAAAAAACCTACAAGGTGGTGTTTTTTGTTTTCCAAAATTTTTTTGGACTTGGGAAATCGATAGACCAATGAACTTTTTCTTATATTAATCTACATACTTTGAAGTACATACATAGGTACTTATAAAAAAACAGCCATATTGCTTGTTACTTGTTTCTCTGGCCTCCACCGACTGGGTTAATAAAGCTTTTTATGTATGTGACTGTAACCACTGGTAACTGGTGACGTAGATTATTTAGAGCTGTATGTAGATACATAACCAGTAGGAGGTAAAAATTACATTAATACATTCAATAAGTAAAATACTTATAATTAAATCAATACAAAGTTCCCTTGAAATTGTAAAATCTTTCAATTTAATATAAAATTTTTAGATTTTTCTAACATTTCTTAAATTTCGTTCTGAACATCTGAACTCTAATTATTGTCATTAGAGCTGCCTAAGAAAAAAGTACCTTCTACTTTATTCGGAAAAGAGCCATTTTCACGATTATACCTCTAAAACGACGTATTTCTCAAAAAATATTATAAAAATTTTTTATTCGAAATACAGCTATAAATGCAGTGTAGAACTACATAATTTGGCTGTTAAAATGTAGATGGATTTGATGTGACTGCTTAGGCTTCTAGATCAGGACTGTAATGAGATTTTTTTTTAGTTTTGTTTAGGCAAACGTATAGTATTAGAGTAGAAGAGAATTGTCTGCATTTTTAAAAGTAGAATAATTGTATAATCACAAACTATATCTGTATACAGGTACATATTTAAGTAATTTCACTAATATATTACTATCAACAGTTGCCATTGTGCTCTCTAGTCATTTAATACATACATATTATATCTTCGTATACAACTTACGGTTTATAAAATAGTGAAATGTGCGATATGCACTTCGTTTGCTAAAGGCGATGCATTAGCAGCGGGAGCTTTTATGAAGAACGTTATTCCGCATCATAGGATGTTTAGGCGCTTATATCAGCGTCTTAGTAAAACCGGGAGTTTTAAAAAACATACCGCTGAAAAGGGCACTCTCAGTCAGTTACTACTAAAATATTGAAGACCACAGTAAATATTAGCCACTCAACATTACGTGGTACATTAACGTGTACAAGCACTTTTACCAGATGATTTTTCACGTAGAGTGAAAAACATTTGAAAATTTACACATGTTTTAGTTCTTTATAACAACAAATAAGTACCATCTAGAACTATTTTCAGGGGTGGAAAATACTGGGTGGCTTGGGTAAAATTTGGATTTTTTAATAATTTTATAATTTAATTATTGCCTAACTAAATATGTACTATAATTAAATTTTGTTTTGCTTGTTTAAATCATTTTTACTAGGAAATGAGTACTTTAAATAAAAATCGTAATTATACTTCACATTTTGTCATATCGAGATAAAAAGCGAAATGCTTTTGTAAATTTTTTATTTGTTTATTTTTAGGCGTTGCGAATATATTTAAAAAATCAGAATTAGAAATTACACCTAGGAACTCTGTATCATCAGAAAACTTGTATTTTCTGATTCTGATGAATTATGTTACTAAACAAAATTTGATGTATGCAAAATTTGGGACACGGCAATTTAAAAAAAAATCCAGGAAAATTCCTAGTGGTGGCTTGGAGGGCGGAAAAAATTAGGTACAAAGTATTGAAAAAAAAAATCATCAAATATAGTTTTATTAGTTACTTTTATTTTAAGTATGTACTATTGAAATTTAGGGAAAATGTGCTCAACATTATTTTTTATAGTGAAAGTCCATTCTTATGCTATTGTCCGAAATAAATTTTTCAATTACTATTTTATTAATGTTTAGTAATTCTCGCACCATTGATTTTTCAATAGACAGCATTGTAAGTATTGTGAGCCTGTCTTTACAATCTAATTTAAACCTTTACAATATTTTAAAGAACACACAAGAAGCAAAATGTAAATAACAAAATTCTACACCACAGCTATTATTTAGTTGCGCTTCTCCCATTCTGCTTCGCGACGGTAACCGTGACCACCGCTGTAAACAATTTCCAGATTTAGAGGCGAGCTACGAGAAGCCGCTAGCCACTGTTTGTAACATCTATAGTTGAATTCAGGATGAGCAAAGAGCAAAATGCGCAACTCATACTGGTAGCCTGTGTGGCACTTTAAATAAAGTGAAAAAAAGGTTTAGGGTCTAAGATATCCAAGAACATTATTTGATTTCATTTGATAAGGATTTTTAGGATTTTTTTTAATTTGATATTTTTTTTTCAATTTAAATTTAAACGATATTCTCAGTTCTGAGAAAAGAAACTGATTTTCGAAACGTTAATAATTTACTGATGTCTATTTTTAATGTTGTTGTCTAGTTGAGCGATCCTTTTAGAGCAAGGGTTTACTGCATTAATTTTTCAATCGTTCAGAATGTAACAAAAGGTTAAAACACGGACGTAACATATGCGGACATATCATAGGAGGTTTGTAAAAAAAATGTTTACATCATATATTGTACCAACAAGATTAAATATTCGTATCTTGTTCTTTAAAAAGACTTTTAGTGCCAGTAAATGAAGTCAGTATATGTCACCCATATAAAGTGATCAATGATTATAGATTTATATCATTGTGAAACAGGTAAGTTATTTTTCGCATCGTTATCTCATCAGTTCCACAACCTGGGTGGGATCGGTTAAAGATCTGCTCCATCAGATATGTTTCCACCTTTGTTTAAGCGAAACTTATTCACCGCAATGAAACAATGTTTTTATATAAAGAGAATGACCCTTCGACATCTACTGATGCAATATTTGCATAATTAAAATAATCTACTCCTAACCTGTTTTATTATATAATTGAGATGGTATGTTACATGAAATCAACATGAAAATTAAATCAAACATAAATTGGGTATTCTCGTTTCTGCCATTTTGTTGTTGTTTCGTGTGTACTTAGTTTATTAACATTTATTTTAAACAAAGGTTTTATACATATACAAGCATATACAATGAAGCTTTATTATTTTTAAAGAAACAAAGTATTATTTTTTTATTTAACCCACCCGATGACCATTTGCACTTGAATTAACACGTCTTGAGTGTTGTATTTGTTGGATGAATTGACTGCTGATAAAGCTGTGTGTACTAACCGGAGTATATAATTTGTTACTCCTTGCTTTCTTTCTTCGTGCATTTTATAAAAAAATATATATAAGAACAAACCTTTAAAACAAAGGAGATGCTTAAATAGGTATTTTTATTATTAGAATTCATCATTTTCTGTTTTGTTTACCACTTGAATATAGCTTTTATTTGTCAAAAATGTTAAAGTTAACGTTAAATTTGTTGTTTTTTGCTTAGTATAGTATTAATTGTTTGCTGTTTTCTTCACCAGATCTACGCTCGCCATAATTGCACACAAATGTACACACATCACGAAAGTAAAATTGGAAAGGAAATGAATAATCTTTCGATTACAGGCAACTCGACGATTACTAAATCGACAGCTAAGCTAAGCTCGTGTGGCTGGTTATTGGCAGAGGACCGATTGTGCTAGCTCTAGTCATTACGTTGAAATATAATTTCCGCTAGTATAATGTCATAGCCAAGTCTGTCTCGAGCAGATTTCAAATTTTCCCTCAACTTTCCAATCAGAATCCGAAGCCGTCTCGAACCGCTGTACGCAGGGAGTACCCAAACTACCCTCGACAAAAAATAAAAGGTGTGGCGTGGAAATTAACATTTTTAACCAAGTTTCCAAAAATTTTCGCCGAAGTCACCCCAAAACATCAAAGTCGCAGCAAACAACACCCCCGGAGGCCAATGCCGTCGGCAGAGTAACCACCGACGACGCACTGCCAAAATAGGAAATTCACTTTAGTTTCGAAATTTGTAAAATGAAAAGTTTTCCGAATATTACTAGTACTGGGGAACCGTAAGACTAAACCAGTAATACGTCAGACTACAAGCCGATCATCAGTTCTAGTCGGCGAAATGCAGAGATATGTAAACTCCAGAGAGGCGGACTTCACTACAGAACCTCTGCGGACCCAGCAAAGACTGGGATCGAACATCAACCCTGATGCCCTGCCGCTCATTAATCAGGAACGGAGCCTTGCCAGTACATGTAGTACGTTTAATCTAACTTAACATAACCTAACAAGGGGGTAAAACAAGGTAAATTCGCGACATAGCACCCAACCTGGGGCTCAAATATCCGGTCAACACAACACCAACCTTATTAAAATACGACAATAAACTGCAGCATTTCAGTTTATACTTCTATGGTTACAAGTTTCAAATATTAAAAACTGGTATTTTATTTTTAGCTCTTCTGTTATCGTAGTAAAAAATGTGTAAACATTCCCATTTGCAGATATTAAAAATAGAAAGAAGTTTAATGATATTAACTTTAATCTATAAAATCATTTTCAATGTAATAATCATCAAACTATACAAATTCCAATAGATATAATAAATTTGTCGGAGCGCGGAAAATAAAGTAGGTAGTATTTCCAGTCTATCTGAACAGTATAGATATTCACTAAATTTATAGAAAGCTCGAGATTGATGTGTAGATAAACAGACGTGTCCTATCTACACAACAAATTTTAACGTTCACAGTGTTCAAGTGTCATCGATAAATAACAAATTTATGACCGGTACTTTTCTCATGTACAAAGTTGTGGTGTCAATAAGATGATTTACACCTAGGTCAAACGCTTTCTCCAGATACTACAGCTTCCGAAAATGAAAGTGACTGCCGATCAATGTGCAAACTGGCTTGGTGTGACCGGATTACCACCACATGAATATTTGTTCAGTTATACACAATATAGACAGAAAACATTAACAATGATGTGTTTGTGGTACAAACTGTATGAACTAAAATGATTAGTTATCCTCGAAACGAACCTCGAAAGGTTGCAATTTTGATTTTCGTAAATGTAAAATGGTTAACATGAAAATTCGAATTCAAAGCTTTTGAATATTTTCATCAAAATAAATATTTACCTGGGGAACTTTACATCTTTGTATTATAAACAATAAGGTTCATATATTACCCTTTTCTTACGATTCAGGGCTAATTTGATTGTAACATTTAGGGAAAAAAGTATTTTCGTCATTTATGCAAATTCTATTTTTTCTGTAACGGATTAATCACTATTCTAAATCTTAATTAAATAGTTGTTTTTGAATTTGTAAACAATTTTCTTTTTCACCAGATTCCTCGAAAGGGATTGCATAATAACGTGTAAAAAATGCAAGAAAAGGTGTTTCTTGCATAGCCATTTGTTTGAAAAATCCAATCATCAACATCAAGTCATTACCCGGAGCTAAAATGTACACTGATGATTGAAAATTATGACATTTAAAAGTAAACAGTAGTGAATGAGGTAAAATGCCTTTGGAAATTTGCAGATGCTAATGAAACCGATTATATTTCTCAAGAAATTGATAAATTAATACCTCATTTTGAATATAGTATAACCATCAATAGCCCAAATAAATTATGCCTTTATGCAATTTCTAAGATGACTAAAATTCTTTTATTGCTTTTAAAGTTTTGATGATATACATTAAAAGTATATTCGAAACAAAACATTTCTACAAATAATTTTTATCATGTGGTACGCTAATTTTAAATTTAAAAAGGAAATAGCTTGAAAATGACTACTTCCAACAAAATGGAAGATATCCTATTGAATCAAATTAACTGAATGAATTAAAAAAAAACAGCGTCGTAGAAATTCTGGTGTTTTCAAGCACAGTATACCTTCGGTATTTCCGTCACTGATTGGATATATTCAAATTATGTAATTTTTTTCATTTAATTAGCCAAGTTACATCAATCTACGTAAAACATCTTCATATTTGAAAAAATGTCATGAATATAGGTATCCTTAATCTTGGAAATCAGTGTTTTTAGTCCATTGTTCAATAAAGCCATCTTGGCTGTTCCAAGGAATGTGCCCCTGAATGTACCTAAAAATACCCTGTGGAATGTATAATATTTTACTTAACACACGTCGAAATGAAAGAAGTGTCTTGAGGTTGCTCATATTCAAAATGTACTTTTTTTTTTTGTACATATATATTATAATGCATAAATATCCCAAACTGAGACTAATAACGGAGCGGGCCGACATGTTAGGAATTCAAGAAAAAAATTACTGAAAAAACAGGCGAAAATGCTTCCCGAACCCGAAATCTGAAGTAAAAATTGCTCGTAGATGGAAATTCGGATGTGCAATCCAGAATTCTGACTGAGGACAAACTTAAACATTTTACAGACTGTCAAAATCAATAGTTTACATAAAAAATAAAATTCTTTATCTACCCTCGCCTTAATGGGCTTTGTTTACTAGTTTAAATTGAATAAAACACATTCTAGTAGTATCACAGACTTCTAATATAAAATAGACTACGTAAGTCATTCATAAATAGCTTTTGTTTACTTGACAACATTACTTGAAGGGAAAGGCAATCAAGGGAGGGGATAATAATATCGAAGAATGCTCCACATATTTTAAATTAACCATATCATCAGATCATCATATCGCATTATATAATTTATGTAGCAACTAGCAATAAAATTGAAAGACGAATCCGAAAATATCATGGTTGTTACTGTAAATCAGTGGCGTACTATTTTATTTAGAAAAATATGCCACCGATACCTTGTATCTCCGCCACTGGAGCATGTAAATTATAGGAGAAGCCCACAGCTTTTGGAGAATGTTTACATAAATACATGTGCCCAATTTCAAATTATTTCACTTACTAGGTTTTAAATTATTTAAAAAAATTAAAAATATTTTTGAAGTTTAACACCCCGTCTTTTTAACGAAGTGTCCTAGATAAAAACTTTATTCGAAAGACTCCCCTTAAAATTTACCAAAGAATACGAGGTTTCATTTTTGGTCACCATTTGTGAATCACCCTGTATATTTAGAAGTCTGTGAATAGTATACTATACTGTATCTGAGTTTCTTATACAAAAACGTTGCAGTAAATATTATATAAGTAACGTTAGGTAGTTCCGTAACGTATTAATTGATGTACCTACGACATTCCGATTGTTGTGGAGAAAGTACATAAAATCTTTTACTCAATGCAAATTTTTCTCATACAGCCCATCACATTTCACAAATTTGCAAGTGTTGCGTCGCTCCAAGATCGAAGAAATGCAGGAAGTCTCGCTAAAGAGAAATGTTTCCTCATATTATGCTATAAAATATTATCGTTATTCAATTCATGTCACAAAGTGTATTTTACCTATTTATTATACAATTCCTCGAGGTCAGATATTCCTCTAATTGACTGCTAAAATTCACATGATAGTACTATAATCATCATGCATTTAAATCGGCAGCCAATGGTATGTATGGGCGAGAAATTAATACATGCGTCATAGCAATCAGAAGTGCAAATTATTTATTGCTAAGACGTGCAAGTCTTCCACGTTGCACAATACAGTAATTTTATTTCTTAAGAAACCTACTACAGTAGTACATTTCCACATACCTACGCGGAAAAAATCTAACCTATATTTAAGTATATTAATATCTTTCAAATACACCTGACTCAAGTGTATTTTTATTCTCGACCCTGTATCTATCAGGTAAGAAATCATTGCAATTTACTAACCAAACACTGGCAAATTATTATTTTTTTATATTTCATTTGTTTTTTTTTTCAAAAATGGAATAAATGCAAATAAAATTTAGAACGCAGCACAGGAAACAAACATTTAAAAAAAATCTTCTACGTTTTATTATCATGAAATAATCCGATATTGCCATAGATAGACAGTTATTGCGTTACATTTCAAACTGTTTATGAATGAAAAATTAGGTTATTTAAATGATGGTCATTTTAATGAATGCAATGTAATTGCTCACAAGCATTAAAAGGGCAATAAATTTGCATTTACTAAAATGATCAAATATTCAGCCATTACTAACCAAACACTGGCAAATTATTATTTTTTTTATATTTCATTTGTTTTTTTTTTTCAAAAATGGAATAAATGCAAATAAAATTTAGAACGCAGCATAGGAAACAAACATTTAAAAAAAATCTTCTACGTTTTATTATCATAATCCGTTATTGCCATAGATAGACAGTTATTGCGGTACATTTCAAACTGTTTCTGAATGAAAAATTAGGTTATTTAAATGATGGTCATTTTAATGAATGCAATGTAATTGCTCACAAGCATTAAATAAATTTGCATTTACTAAAATGATCACCATTTAAGTAATATTTTTCGTACATAAACAGCCTAAAAACAAAATGTATAATATATTTATAAGAATCATTAATAGAGAGCTTTCATAAATGTTTACAAGCTACGTGACAGCCGAATTTAGGCAACCCAACACAATACACACAATTGGTATTCGTAACGAAAATTTCCTAAATCTTAGCGTCACTAATATTAATGGTTGGTTAGTTTCTATAATACAACTAATCGGTATAACTTCTCTCTTGAAAATATTAATTTCGAATGTACTGTTATAATTTGATATATTATTATATGACTTAATTATGAGACAATAAACATGGAGAGGGTAATATTTTAAAAATAATAAAAATTTTTGGAAGACACTGTAAAAAAGTACTCTATATTTTACAATTAAAAACACATTTGTTTGATATATTTTGGCTCAAAAGGTATCCTAATTTTCAGTAAATGATACTTCTTACTGAAGCAACAAGTAATGGAGGAGGAAATAATAAATTAACATCGGTCTATTAGAAATTTGTTAAACACATTGAATCGAACTGATACTGTAAATAAGAAATGCAAATAAGAAGTGGATCTTATTTATGGAAGGGCGAAATGGGCGGTGACTATTAGACGCCTTCATTATAGCCATCTTTCTCTATCGCACGGATTTCTATGACTTTATCGCTCTCAGGTAACGGCCGATGAACCATGGGGACTTTCCGACCCTGTATGTATATGGTACATCCTTTCTGGAAAATCGAGCCTGTGACATTTTAACTACCTTTTCCCTATCTTTTCGAAAAATAGGAGATATCTCCAAAAAGTGTCGAATTTATCCAACGAATAACGCACTTGATCTACTAAGCGTCAATTTACGGGCACACTGTATATTTTTACGAAGAGAAAAAAATCAACCCTGACATTTATAAGAAAAGAAAAATATCACGTTAACATGATTTAAAATAAATGTGTAATTAATATATGTATATCAAGACAATACTCGTAGCATCTTAAAATTGCGCGGTCACATAAAAGTAATTTAAATTAACCTTCCACCCAGTGGTCAAGAATGAAATAAAACGAGTTTTTGAGAGCGCATGTGTAAAGAATAAAGATATTTTACTAATTCTTAACATTACATCTGCTTCATCCAAGCTAGACCATATATCAATAAAAAAATAAAAATGTAGGTTATATCAATCATGCTTGGTTCAGTGGCATGTACTGCATTAAAATATTAAATTTAAAATGGATGTTTGAGCGAATGACGCAAATATTAATCGTTAAATGTATTATGCCTATAAAAGACTTAGTATGTGTACTTTATTTCGATAATTTCAGGGTCAAATAGTAAAATTGGACCTATTATTAACTTATAACAACATAGTTTATGGTTCAGTTGTGGCTACTTTTTAAGTAATAAATTTTGTGCTTATACAAACTTAATAGTCCCAATACATAATCGAAGACAATGACATGATCTAGTTGAATGGTATGTATATTCAGATCCGTTCTACTAGATTTCATTGATTCAATTGTACAATAAGTTTTACAATGAGTTATAAAAATATTCCAAGATTCAGTTCCTTTGATCAATTTAAAGTTTGTATGAACTTATGTCCTAAATGTCTTAGTTTTCGAGAAAAGGTGTCAAAGTTTTAGAAAAAAACGTCATATTTATTATTTATGCAATTATTCCCAATATGTTTGATTAAATTAGGGTAGAAACTTAACGCCATTTAGTATGTACGGTGCCTTCATAAACGCCTGAGTCCCACGTGACCAGATTTGTTTTGTCGCTCAGTAAATTTGATTTTCTTAGCTTGGTGTTTCCGAAATCACCAACTAGCACCCCAGATTAAATGTCAATCCAGAGACGTTTGTAATTTTTCGTGTTTTTATGCCTATTGTTTATACAATAGCAGTGTTTACCAGTATTTCTGTGCTTTTCTACAAATTAATCTTTGTCTGTTGATTTGAAAAAAAAATTGTCCTTTTCGGAACTCCGAAACTTCGTGACGCTTTTTCCGTAAGTTAAAATGAATATTTGAAAGTTATGTCATTTGTTATATTCTTATTTTTTAGATTTTAGTAAACATGCCGTTACACTGGTATAAGACGCATTTATTTTGATGGTAGGTACATTTTCACAGAGGTACACGAAACGCAGATCGAAGTTGGTCTTACCCTTTGCAAATTCTCCAAAAATTTGTTGAATTCTTTCCTGATTCTAATATCGTATACAATGTGTTTAAAAACAGCAAAATCATCCTTATTAAGAGATACGAAGAAAAACACTCATATTTTCAAAATATGTAAAGGATATTGTTTCTAAAAAATAAATACACGAAAAAGTTTCTTTATTTTCTTCCTATCAGCTAAAATACTTATCTTACTTTTCAGATTTTATATCTTTATCATGCCTCAAAAAACGAGCTAAGAGATAATAAGATACATTTCGCATGTCACATATCTATAGAAACTCAGAAATAAAAGATACATAAAGTGTCACATTTTGCAAGCATATCTAATTCTAAAAAGACGTTCATATTTAGATTACAAAAATACGATTTTCAAGTAAACCAAATAAAACATTTTAATAGGGACTATTTTATTACAAATGTACTATATACCAGAAGGTATATGTTAAAATTGTTGGTATATAGAAGTTTTAATAAATAATAATTTCTAATGTCTGTTCATGAGATTCTCGTGAGAAAATTAAATGTTCTCATTTCCTAAATTGATTTGTTTACCACGGCCATTCAAGGGGGCGCGCCTACAGATTGTAAATCGCTGGAGTAAACAACCTCTAAAAAAAGTTGGCAATGAAATAAGTTTAATATAATTTGGAGAATATGATACATTAAATATTATACAATTTATTTGTATGAATTGATTAGATTTATTGATTGTCATGGTTACAAAATTATGTTTGGAATTTTGCTCTTTCCTTTCTAGATAAATACAAAAAATTGTAAAGATATGCGTTTAAATATTTATAATCTTCACTTGCTTCCATATTTCTCACCGTAATCCTATAAATATAAATATTTTAAGAGACTAAGGCTATTGCCTTAGCTAATTGCTAAGGCAATTTTATTCTTCATTACTTTCGTTGTACAGACAGCAGGGTGTTCAAAGTTGAACTCTAAAGATGGTTTTATTTTAAAATTGTTGAGACATTTACAGATGCGTAACTGAAATTTTGTACATATACTAAACTTTCTATGCTTTACATTAAAGTTACCGACAAAAATTATCACGGCCGGGATAAAAATAGAAAATGCAATGCATGCTTAAAAATTACTTTACTTAAAAATTGTGCATCTCAGTGCTATGACACTAAAATTAATTTTTGGGTAAAAAAATATGTTATCAAATTCTGAAATTACCTTGCAAAAATTGTAACAGTATTTATCATATTTGTCTCTGTTTTAACCCTGTGCTGATTTTTGGTTATTAACTCTAATTTAAAATTAATTTACGTATCTTTAGACATTTCGAAAATATTAAAAGATTATCTTCAGAGTTCAACTTTGAATACCCTGTACACTGAAAACTAAGCACTTTGAGTCACATATTTGTATGAAATTTTCTTCATAAGGTCGCTTAGCAGCTTCTTCTTGCAATATCAACGTGTTGTTTTGGAACACCCCGTATATAAGCCTAGGTATTAGCATTTATCATAAATATTAATGGTTCATTATTCAAATAGTTAAGTTCAGTAGAACATAAAATATATACGAATTGTCATTGTCTCCCGCTACAACCAAAGCGGCACCTTTGTGCAATCGGCTTTATGGTAAAAATTAGATGTCGAGCCGAACAGCATGATTGTATATGCAACTGACACACTTTCGGAGGTGGTCACGTACTGAACAAATCTTAAAAAATACCACTGCGTACCGGAGAATTACATAGCTGGGACGAGCCAGGATCGGAATTGCATCTTGCATCTTGCATATAAGTTTGTCAAGATTGTAATATTGAGCAGAAATTCACTTAATTAGCCACATAGTGTTGTAATACGCAAAATTTCGTAATACGCAGGTATGCACATCTACATTAAGTAATTTCTAATAATTTTCATGGGTTTGTGGTTAATAAATTATCCATATACCTACTTGCATTATTTCTACTACATTATTCTGTCTGTAGATATACAGACTGTTTTCTTCGTCCATGTCATGACTTCAGGGGTTTGTTTCTTGATTCGTTTTAAGCTAAAAAGCAATATTAAGCATCTAAAGTTACCCGATTTTTAGATATAAACATGGGCGTAGGTAGGATTTTTCCTTGGGGTGAGCCTTGAAGATCCAGCTGGTCAGCCGGCTAGTCCGACAAAAGTATGCTATTATTGGATAGTTTTTTTTCTGGGGAGGGCACCACGCTCCCTAGCTACGCGCCTGGATATAGAGCGTTAAAGATTAAAAAATATTACTCCATAATTATATCACGACTGAGTGTTTAGATAATTGAATAAATGCGTTTAATTCCAACTTATATTGATATTCTTTTTTACTCGAGAAAAACTAGCCTATTTGGAGATTTTTCTTATTTAAAATGAGTCTTTGGCAGTTAAATAAATTCATACTATCCTTTCTCAAAAAGTTATAGGTATATTTTGTTTGAAATTATAAATATAACGTAATTATTAGAAGCCCAAACAAATCGTTAGCATTGAAATTTTTTAGATGGTATATTCTTCCTTACTATCCTTCAAGCCCATTAATAATTAAAATAGGTAATATAATTAAAAATGTATGTCAATATTTTTTTGAATTTATGATTATATTTTAAATAATTTTAATTTTGAAATGGAATTTTTAACAAAAACATTATATTCCTTTGTTAATTTAAAAGTTTATACGTCAATGATTTTATTAACACTGCATTGAAAATTATATTTTCATTAATACTTTTATACTTTTTTGGGTGAAAAGAATAGCATTCAAGTTATTTGACATTTATCTAAAAACTACTACATACACACATACCAAATACTGATGTTTCCCGATGTCAATATTTCCAGTTTGGGAAGATATACAGGGTGTTTGGAAAAGTTGGTACAAAATTGAAGGAGATGAAAATACAGCCAAAAATAGTAACAAAAGTTCCTATAAACATTGGTCCTCCGAAGCACCGTTACTGAGATATGGCCCTCCAAAGGAGTCTTATCATTTGGATATTTTTAAAAATAACTTTCTTTCTGATTAAGATAATGAAATGAAAATTGTAGATGATAATTATACCATAAGGGTCTTTACTTGTCATAAGTTTAATCAAAATTGGTTATAAATATGGATAAGGATTTCGACTTTTTTGAAGAATTCGAATTCTGCGTAGTTTAGTCAGAAATAACTTTAACTTTTTTTAACATTTTCACATAATAGGCACCTTTCATGGTGACCCTTCGTTGTAATAATGCTAATGATTGTCACTTTCGCGTGCTATCGTGTAAATTCTTAGTTGTAATTCGTTTCTTAGTTGTGATCTTTATGCTTGACTTCGCACTTCATTCGATTTTTTTACAACAATGAACCATCATGCTTTTACTAATCGTGAATATGCCGATATGCATTTTATTTATGGTTTCTGTAATGGAAATAGTATGGCAGCTCAAAAAGAGTATCGGCAACGTTTTCCTGATAGAAGAAAACCTTCTGCAAAATTGTTTGGAAAAATTCATGCAAGAACTATGGAACCAGGAGTCCTAACTCCAGGATATCGTGAATTTGGCCGTCCAAGGAAGCGTAGGCATGATATGTTTTCCTTTTTCAGTCATCGCCATTTCCTCATTTTTTGTGCAGCTTTATTTATGATTTTATAAAAATTTTCGCTTCTAATAATTTTTAAGAAATTATAAGAATTCATGGCATCGCTTTATATAGTACAACATCGCATCGCATAGGGTTTAGTGTGGACGTACAGGGTGTTTCGCATAAAAACCGACACAGATCAGGGCCATGTAGAGGAACCTAAAATATGATGATTTAACGTAACTTACCTCCTGCGAATTTATAGGTCTTGAAAGTGGGGTTTCTTTCGAAAATAATAAATATCAGTTATAGACATCAAATTAGAAAAACCATTAAACGACAGTGAGTAGAGTTCAACTGAAACATTTTAAAGGGTTGATAAAGAATGATGCACCATTAAAATGGGACAGATTTTTTTTCATGCTCTTGTTAGTTTTTAAAAAACTTTGTCGCTTTCAACAAAAACACGAATAACTAATAATACATATTGTAGCTGAACTATCATCGAAAATTCAAAAGTTGGCTGTGAATTTAGAAATCAATCTTGACGAGATCAGGAAAAAAGTTGCAATAAGAATAATTTAATAGAAAAGCAAACAACTTAAACAACAGAAATAACATACAATTTGCACTGATAAGTTATATATATATAGCATATCAACTTGCTTGCTAAATGAAAACTTCCCGGCCATTTTCAAAACGGTCAGCAAACAATTACTAAAATTAAATGATTTTTTTCCTAATCATCAAGTTTGACGTTTAAATTCATAGCCAACTTTTGAGTTTTCGATGATTTTAAATAACACAGTTACAATGCGTATTATTATAGTTATTCTTGTTTTTGATGAAAACGACAAGATTTTTTGAAAACTAATAAGAGTAAGAAACGTTTTAGAATTAAATTCCTCATAAAATAAAGTAACAATTTTTTAACACTGACATCGTGTACCAAATTTGATTTTTCTAAGTTCAAGTATAACTGGGATATTGATTTTCGAAAATTGAAACCCCAGTTTCAAGGTCTGTAACTTCTCAGGGGTGCAATTTAGTATAATGGTAAGTTGCGCTAAATCCCCATATTTTGGGGTCTCTTACATGCCCCTGCTCTGTGTCAGTTCTTAAAAACACCCTGTATATTAAGACGCCACAACATTAGTATTAGAATATTTCAACGACTTGACATTCAGTGGTAGCACTTTGTAAATAGAGATCGATAACAACTAGAATTTTTGAAAATTAGAGGAATTCCCAGATATGTCCCTGATAGTTTAAAGTTTCTCAGGTTTTGCAGATTGGTATACACCCTAATTGATTCGATTGTGTAATAAGCGTATTTTAAATAAAACAATATACACCCAGTGGCGTCACGATTCTAGGGGTTTTAAAGACTTTTATGTAGTACTCATTGGCATCAAGGCTAACCAATATAAATCTACCAATATTCTATTGCAAATTTGTGACGTCACGATTAAGATTTGGTAAATAAATTGTAAAAAAAAATTATTTCCGGTTTTGACTAGTTTACTTTTAAGTTCGCTGTGATCAAGAAAATACATACAAATACTTTAATTGAAATAATTATAAGGATTTAGGTTTGTTTCGTATGTTTTACATAAAGAAAAACATAACCTGATCTAATCTAACTTATCAGTTTATTATTATAAAACAAAGTGAATTGGCTGTCTCTAGACACTACTCCAAAGACTAGTTCTGCTAAACATAAAAATTATATAATTTTTTAATGTAACATTATATTAAAGCATAATTTCTTACTTCAAGAGAAGTTTTCTATTTTGATTTTTTAAGTATCGACATTGTTAATGATGAACTAATTAATACGAGGTGTAACTTATTTTTACAATAATGCAATGTTATCAGTGAGTCTAATGTTAAAATATTTTTCAAGTGTTTAATTATCTAAAATATTATACATACATTATTTAATGCATCAAGCACTACTTGATTCAGTTATTCACTACATTACTTGAAACTCCGTACAGCAGCCCCTGTGGCCTAATGGATAAGGCATCGGCCTCCTAAGCCGGGGACTGTGGGTTCGAGTCCCACCAGGGGTACAATTTTTTACTTTATTTTTTAACAAAATAGTTATTCATTTGAAACATTAAACTAAAAAATTAAAAACCGGTATACTGCTTGCGTTGTTTATTTCTAATCCTCGTTTAATTTTAAAGTATTAGCATCTATTTTGCGTTTAAATTATTTTTTGCATATATTAAATAAACATAATAAAATATGTAACTTGTCAGTAAAAAATTAATTATAATTATTTACTCACCATGTGGCACTGCAAAAGCTTGATAAAACTGTGACAAATATGTGAGGATAGATAAACGATCTGGAACGGAGTACTCTACCATGTCTTCTGGTTCGAGTAATGCTGGAATGCCCAAGTACTGCTCTGCCACCCTGAACGCTAATTCGTTGTTGTGGTATACGTCATCTTTGTTCAATTTTGTAAAATCTCTGAAAAGATGGAAACGGAAAATAAAAATCAGGCCTGAAGAAAACTTTTAAGAAAATATGTAGCCATGGGCGTAGCTAGGATTATTGCTAGGGGTGAGCCCAGGATTGCACGCTCTATAGAGGCCTCAAAAAAATAATAGAAAGCACGCACTTCAAAACCTAAACACTTTTTCGTTTTATTCTAAAAAAATATCGCGCAGTCAGCGACCTACCAATATAAAATTTCCAAAACACTTTTTGAAATTTTTAGCATGTACTAACAATTAGAGGGGTCGTGGCCCCTGCCCCCCTAGCTACGCCCATGTATGTAGCCATGTAAATAACATCAATGGAATATACAACGAGACCGGAGAGACCTGAAGGATTGTTCGTACAGCGAATAACACAGGCCCACAAACAGAAATCGAAAAGTCCTTTTTCCCAGACTAGGTGACGTTCATGTTTTTGAGCTCGCTGATCACGATCCCGGTGTCCATATGAGCAAGGTAAAATGAAGGTCAAACACATTAACTTGAATGATACAATTTTTTTTTACCCTGGATTCTGAAAGAGCGGAAAGTTTTACGTCCGAACACGCTACGACCAACAGGTCGAACCGACCTCTGGTCATTTGAAGGTCATCTAAAGGTCAAACCTTTCTTTTGATATCTCGGCTGATATATCGACTAAGAAAATTCAGGGGAATTAGTCCCTCCCTGGCGGAAAAAATACGTACTTAACAGTTAAGTGTGATTTCGTGAAATGATAGGTTCATAGTCCAAAATGATGAAGTTGAGAGTTGTCCTCTCTCACTTATTATTAGAGTTAGGGCTATCAAACCTTAAACTATTGTAACGTTAAGAAAATAAACATCCAAATACATATATAAAAATATAGAGTATAAATAAAAGTTTGATTTATATCTTCCAAACGCAGCACTCAAAGATTGTTTTTCTATACAGTTTTGTAATCACAAGATGATCTCTTAATACTTTTGATTATTTCATTTCTTCTAAGTGTGAGTCAGAGAGATAAAAATATAGAATGTTATGTGAATACTCAGAATCCCCAAAGAAAAAAGTCCAATGGCGTTAAATCGCATGATCTGGGTGGCCAATTCTGATCAACAAATCGGGAAATTGCACGACCGGAAAATGACTCATGCAGTAATTGAATTGTTTCTCGGCCTGTGTGGCACGTTGCAGCATCTTGGTGAAACCACGTATCGTCTACATCAATATCTTGCAATTTAGACACAAAAAACTGGATTATGATGTCGCGATAGCGAGCACTATTGACTGTTATGCCTGACCAATCGCATTTTCCAAGAAGAATGTTCCGATGATGCCCCCAGCTCAAAATTCGCACTAAACAGTGGCACGTTGTGGAAGCATTTATTTTTCAACAATCACTAGTGGATTTTTTCTGAACCCCAAAGGCGACAATTTTGTCGATTAACGAAGCCATCAAGATGTAAATGAAGCTCATCGTTGAAGATAATTTTGTTCGAAAAATCAGTATCCACTTGTTATTGTGCCATAATCTATTCAACGAACTCTCCAGTCTGAGTGGTCAGTAGGATTTAGTTCTTACGTCAGTTGAACTTTGTAAGCCTGAAGATGCCAAAGATGCCAATCTTTCGTGAGAATACGCTGTAGAGAGACGTCCAATTCTTGACAAAGATGCTGATTGATTAGATGTTCCTGACTCTTAATATCACTCTCACGAACTGCTTCGATGTTTTGTGTTGACGACTCGCTGAAGGACGTTCAGATTGTTTAAGATCACTAATGGATCCAGTCTGTCTGAATTTTTCAATTAATCTCTTTGCAGTTGATGAAGTTAAATTACTATTCAGACCGTATTTTGTAGGAAAATTGCGAACTGTGGCTGCCAAATCTTCATTATTTTAAACATATTGTTCAACATTTAAAACGAGTTCTTTCATGTAGCGCTTCATTTTTAATAACCCTGTCACGCTATCTTACCCGATACCTACATAAAATGATCAGTTAAAGTTTGTTGTTAAGAAACTATGCCACTTCACTGACTTTCTTTTACAGTTTGTTTAAAAAGAAATCAGTTGTAGTCTCGGCTGTAGTTTTAGAAACAAACTTTGATAAAATTTTTGAAATGTTAAGTGATGTGACATAATGATGCGCATTTTTTCTTATAATTTTTTTCGATATTTTTTTTCCTTTTAAAAAATGTCTAAAAAGGCCCAGTTTTTTTGAAAAGTTAAGAATTTATGAGAAAAAAATTAATGTACTGCAATGCAATTTTAAAAAGATGAGCTATTTAACGCGAGTGTATTTTGCCGAAAATGTCATGGGGGTTGATTAGTTCAACCCTTTACAAAAATACTTCAGGGTTGAAAAAAATTCAAAAAGTGTAGTTTTTTGACAGATAATGTTCACCACGTTTGGTTTCTTTAGCTTAATAAAAAGTATTCTTTTTTAATTTTTGGAGGAGCGTAACTTTTCAAAAAATTGTATACCAAAGACCCCTATTAATTTTCATCAGAGAACATTTTTTCGATGTTATTTAGATGCACCCTGTATATACAAATTTATCAAATATCTTATTATTAGTATATAAATGCAATCGTTACAATTTTTAAATATAAATATCCTCGTACATCATGAAATTAAGTAAACCTTGGGCAATAATAAAATTGTAAGTTAAAAACTCTAAATACAGCTAACTTAAAAAGTATACTAATGGAGATTCCACAATAAAGAATATTTTTGTGTTAGTTTCCTGTTTGCCTTTCGTTATAATGACGTTTGCTTGATGTATCAAGTTCCGGTAGTCTTTTTAGGCAAGATATTCTTATAAGGAGTGATGGCCTTAATGCTTTATATGTACAAACTATTTTCTTTGAGCTATAAAGAAAGGTTTGCGTAACAACAAAAAACTCCTGAAAGCATATTTTGGTGAAATGTTTAACAATAAGTAGTACAATTTTGTTGTTGTACATGATAGAGGCCGTTCCTTCGGGATCTGTCTTGATCCAAAAGTAGATAAATCCTTAATTAAAACATTGAACTGACTTTTGTATGATCCTTGTTAACAATTAACATAATTTCAACGGTACATGTTTTGTACAAGATTATTCACATAACATTCCCTCTTACCTTTATTCATTTCGTTACTTAGAAAAAAAATGTATTAGGTTCAACCTGTAAGAAATTTTCTTGTGATTTCAGAACTGTTTTTAGAAAATAAAACAATCTGTATATTTCGATAGAATACTTTTTTAAGATTACAATGATATACGGTTTGGTAGAAATTATGTTCAATAATAAAGAATACAAAAATAAAATACGTTATTTTACGTTAAAGGTAAAAGTCCACCGCTAACCGCGACGAGAACCTGGCACCATCAAATCAATGAATTAGTAACTGCAGCAAGATCCTGATTAGTCTGAATTTGATGTGCAACATTCCTAATTCTGTTTTGTTATTTTTCAGCTGTTAATATTCTAGAGGATAACAACTGGTGCTCTAACAGGTCACTCTTATCCACCCTCCATTAAAATGGTGGTTAACATTTCTTGCAGCATGTGCCGGAGTCCCATCGCGTTGATACCCCATTATGCTGTGCAGCACAAGAGGAACATCTAAAGGACATTTAAACGATGTGAGAGAATTTGTATTGGTAGTCAATGTTATCGAAAATGTCACACTATGTGTTGATAAAAAATCTATGTTGACAATTGTGTCTCCTATGTTTTAGGATTTTATGTTGACCATACATGCTCATTGTGAAAATTACTATTTTAATTCCATTTTTGGTAAAAGTAGCTTTGTTGGTCCACAAAATAGGACTAAGAAAATTGGGATTCCGTTCGTATTGCTTGAGAAGCTCGTGAAAATGCTAATCTTCGCATTTCATCTGCTGGTTCTAAGTGACGTACACACTGATAATAGTAAGGGTGCAATGTGTCTCTGTGTACATATCATCAGGTTGTGAAATTCTGCCATTCTCAGAAGTACCTCAATATCTTAAAAATTTATTTTATGTCCTTCATCTAATGCATGTTGGACGATCATCAATCTAGACTACGGAGTACAGTACAAAATTATTACTGTTTAAAATAACTAACTTGGTGTTAAGCTTCCGGTATATTACTCGTAGAAGTATACAAGGAACATAATTTAAAATTTTTATTCCATACATTTCCCTGTATTTCTTAACAAAGTGCTTAAAAATACATACTAAATGAAGTTGATTTATTAAATGCATGCAAATAGCATATGCAATACTGGACACTAAATTGATTAATATTTTCTTACGGGTTTAGAAAGTTTAATGGTGCTCGTTTAATGTTACGTAAAATTTCACTGCTTGAGAAATTGTGTTACCAACAATTAAATGAATTGTTAGATATACGTACCTGTAGTTACAGTATGCTGATAATGATTAAGAATTTTTAAGACTTCCCGAATAAGCTGAAATGTATCGCATTTTTAAAAACAGAAAGGGATTGTATGTTCACACATTTATACAGGGTATCGTAGATATGCCAAATTGAAATAGGCAATACTTGTTTCACAAACGCCAAATAATATCAAATAACCTTATTAAGGAGTAATAAATAGTAGAATTAACATTTCTTTCTATATACCGGGTGTCGCAAAATTCACGCAACATTTGAATTTTGCGAAATTTGTGCGATAAAGTATTGCCAACGAAATAAAATCTTCAGCCAAGAGGCTCATTTTGATCTTGATGGCTTCATTAATCGATAAAATTGTCGCATTTGGGGTTCAGAAAATCCACGAGTGATTGTTGAGAAACAAATGCATCCACAATGTGTCACTGTTTGGTGTTGATTTTGGTCTAGCTAGAGTCTTCGAAAATGCGTTTGGTCCAGCAATAACAGTTGGTGGAGCTTGCTATCGCGACATGATATTCAAGTTTTATGTGCCTAAATTGCATGATATGATTGTAGACGGCATGGGAAACAATTTAATTACAGCATGATTTACGTCCTGCACGTGTAATTTCTCGTTTTGGTAATCAGAATTGGCCGCCCAGATGATACGATTTAACGCCGTTGGACTTTGGGTGTCTTCTGAAGAAATTCAGCAGCAAAACTGTCATGGAAAATTTCCATTAAAATAGCATTTGTATTTGCAAAAGAAAAAATTCTGGCAAACCAAATTAAATAATTTTAGCATCTGTGTATATACTTGGATACAAAAACTATTTTTGAAATAGGTTTAATTGTTTATAATATATAAAAAAAATATATTTAGAAACATGAAGATTCATAATTATTTTAATCAAATCTTCAATTAAATAAATAGTTATCTAGAATTGCCATGACTAGTGAACTATAGTTAAAAAAAATGTTGCTATATTATTCAATATTCAACATCTAATAATCACATCCTGACTTTATTTTATGTATTTAAACGCTGCTATAACACAGCCAGGAATATTTTAATTAATTCATGGATTTACTGGTTTACTACCTGTATCTGGTATTTAATAATAGTCATATATTTTTTCCTTATCATTGTCAATATCAATCAATAACTTTCTACATTTAGTTATATCCAACTCATAATTATGCTACAACCGCCCCTGTGGCCTAATGGATAAGGCATCGGCCTCCTAAGCCGGGGACTGTGGGTTCGAGTCCCACTAGGGGTACATCTTTTTAAAAATGATATACTTTGCAACACGCGATGAAAATGACGGCGAGTAAGGCGCAAGTTAATGAACGAAAAAAGTATTTCATCTTGAGTGAAAAATTGAAGGCTACGTTCTAATATTTTTTTATTTGTCAAATTTTGAGTAGGAGGTCGAAATTATTGTATACATATACAGTGTGTTCCATTTTCAGCAGCATCTCCGCCATATTTGAGATCGTATAGGCTGATTATCAGTTCCCTTTTATACACTAGATCATTTGTTATTTTGACGCCACCGGAGGTAATGTAAAATTACACCATACAAATTAAAGGGATGTTGAAAAAGTTCTGCCTGTCTGTTCGTGAAAATTAATGCTTTATTTAAAACATGTCACTGAAAGCATTGCCCATTGCTATCCACTACTTTCTCCCATCTTTCTGAGAGCATTTTAATTCCATGTCGAAAAACCGACACGTCTTTTCAGCTATCCAAGAGTCTATCCATTTTTTGGTCTTCATAAGAATGGAAGTGTTGCTCTGCCAGACGATGTGTCATCGATCGGAACAAGGGACTTAAGCGTTTAAAAGTAGGTTTTCACCGGTATTGTAACATGTGGCCGAGCGCGCTGCAAATGACTTTCGTGTTTCTTCTCGTATAGCGGCAGTTTTTCCTTCAATGCGCAGCTCAAACGCATCAATAGTATTCAATGGAGATCTCCCGTAATGGTTTCATTCGGTTTGAGCAGCTCATAATAAACTACACCCAGCTGATATCCCACCAAATGCAGAGCAAACCTTGGAACCATGCATATTTGGCTTTGTTGATGTAGTCCAGGAAATATAGAGTTGGAGGCGACTTTTTGTTACGGCAAGCTGAATTTATCACTATAGATGCTAAATATTATGTACAATAACATATTAGTTACTACAGTCATAAAAATGGGGGGAAGATTGTTTACAGGGTGGTTAATTGTATAATTTTTACGTAAATTCACGTTTTTCGCTTATAACTTTTTTCCGTTCATTTCTACGAGAAAACAGTAAAGTACTTTTTTTTCGTCTTCAAAATATCTACAAAACTAGGCCCCTAGCGTCAAAAAATATTGATTGGATCAAAAGTTATAAACAGAAGAATTTTTTTATGACTTTTGAATTAAACATTTATAAACTGCGTTATTATTATCAGAACGTTTTGGCCTCGCATCCTCTCATTCCTTAACACTGTCCAATAACTCACACGAAATCTGGAATCGGTAAGTTGAATAGTTTACAAGTTATGGCCTTATAAACAAATTAACTAATTATTATTTGTCTGGACGATCCCGAAGATCTTCCACAATCGCACTGATTTTTTTCATGGTAGATTTCATAATAATACATTGAAATCTATCATTTTTTTTAATTTCAAATTTGCAACCTGGAAATTTATTTTTATTTTTAAATTTTTTAAAACTCCGTTGTTTTTCAACGAATCTTGACGATTTTTTTTTAACTTAAAGCTCTTTTCATAGGCTTTCCGAATATGTAATAATATATAACTATATCACGCTCGTGCGTCGTATATTTCATTTTGAAACTAAGGCTAAAAAATAGAAAAAATTGCAAAGTTGCAAATTTGAAATTAAAAAAAAATATAGATTTCCACGTACTAATATGAAATCTACCTTGAAAAAAATCAATGCGATTGTGGAAGATCCTCGGGATCGTCCAGACTATGTAATAATTAGTTAATTTGTTTATAAGGCCATAACTATTCAACTTACCGATTCCAGATTTCGTGCGAGTTATTAGACAGTGATAAGGAATGAGAGGATGCGATGCCAAAACGTTCTGGTAATAATAACGCAGTTTATAAATGTTTAATTCAGATGTTGACACATGACTGGGCTTGCCTCGCTATTTTCTACACTTATTGTAGTGTATCCATTTTATATCACTAGTTACGATACGATACAAAGAACCTTTCCTTTTCTGCGGTTAAAGCAGCTGTTCACATGTGCAAAGACGCCGCCGCGCCGCCGTTCGACGTGTCCGGCCTTCAACTCGTATGACACTCAATGTTCTTGCTTTTGAATCCTTCTTAATGTTTTCAAACGTTTCGAAACTGTTATGTGATCAACTCCAAATAATTCTGCAAGTTCAGCCAGCATCTTCATGAAGTAGTACCACCAATTTTTTATCTTCAAAAATCGTCACTAACATTTAATCACGTTGCACTCAAATAACAATATCACGAAAATTAAATGAGATATCAACAATCCAAGAACGTATAGTTACAGAGGAGGTTATGCGCGACGCAATGCTGCCAATCACATATCACAAAATATCTCCATTAGCGGGTAATTAAAAAAATTTGGTTATTTTCTGAACAGATCTCGTATACCTTGTCCAATATTTGTAAGCGGGAAAATGAAATGTGAAAATAATTTTTTTCGTAGGAGATCCAGTTAAGAAATATTCATTCATGTTGCAATTTGATATTAAATCACCTACCTACTTCCATTTCCAAATGAACTGTCTAATTTCCCTATTATGTAAGATTTTGTAACATGAACTGTTATCTCCTCGAACACTACGGTACTATTTCACCTAGTTTCGTATGGGATATCAAGATTGCTCAACAGTAATTAAATATAATTTTCACCATTAATTACTCTAACGGCCGTATTTAGACTGCTAACTGCAACTAGTTATTATCTCTAATAAGTACTATTATGGGTATTAATAATTAGAACAGCAATATTAAATTAGCTCCGATTTATTTTTAATATTGCCACTTAAGGAAACTGGGTCTAGAGTCGACAACTTGGAAATCCTACTTTTACTAACATTTAGCTGAAAAGAGTACAGGACATGAATAAATTTCAGTAAAGATACATTGCAAAAGCAGAATCATGTAACTATAACCTCTAAATTGTTTAGGACTAAATAATGAATATCATCGAGCAAATACTCCTAATTTAAATTCATCCTACTTATTAACCAAAAATATTCTCAATTTTTTAAAAAGCAGGTTTTGAAGTTGGGAATTATTACTGTTATCAATTAAAATTGAAATATACTATATGTATAACCAGTAGTAAAATCGCTTAAAAAGTGATTTTTCAACTTTTATTAGAATAAGAAAAGATTACTTCAAATTCACTTAAATTCAGCTGTTTTGTAAGAAATTACTATATCTCTTACGTATCTTATGTACTTAATATACCGTTTGGTCATTTTTCAAGCTGCACTATGAGGATCTCGAGGTTATCTTATAAGTTAACCAATAGAGATGATTTGGTACACTTAAATATTACAGCAAATTTCATGTAGGTATTACCTTTTGAAAAATACTTGGTAAATGAAAACCCCAGCAAAGTCGTGACCATTTTTTTTTAACAATAAAAACTGTAAAAAAATTGACATTTTTTGTTTTTTTTTATAATATCTCGAAAAATAACGATGGAATCGTCTTACTCTCAATAGAACTTTTGTAGAGAATAAAAAAACCTATAAAATGTTTTTTTTGTGCGACTCGATCGGTTCATTTTTTACAGAGAAAATCCGGAAAAATCTCTAAAATAGATCTTTTTTCAAAAATTCATAATTCCGTCAAATTTGAAGCTGGAAAAACAATCTTGCGGAAAATGGCAAATGACAAAAAAACTATGCATCCGACAGAATCCATCTTGCGCACGATTACACTACATATTATTATCTGTCATTTTCCGCAAGATTGTTTTTCCAGCTTCTTTGACGGCGTTATGAATTTTTGAAAAAAGGTCTATTTTAGAGGTTTTTCTGGATTTTTTCTGTAAAAACTGAACCGATCGGGTCGCACAAAAAAACATTGTATAGGTTTTTTTATTCTCTACAAAAGTCCTATTGAGAGTAAGACGATTCCATAACTATTCTTCGAGATATTATAAAAAAACAAAAAATGTCATTATTTGTAGTTTTCATTGTTTAAAAAAAAATTGTTCATGACTTTGCTGGGGAAATCACTTGGGTTTTCATTTACTAAGTATTTTTCAAATACAATACATGAAATTTGCTGTAATATTTAAGTGTAAAACAGCCTCTTTCTTCGCTCTATTGATTGGCATATTAAGAGGCTGGGTCGGTCAAATAGGGGCAAATACAAGTCGCGTCTTGGTTACCTTAAGCTATAAAAGGTCGTTCAAATTATGGCAACTTGGTCCCAGTCAGAGCTCAACAACGCATGACAATTCGAATGTCTTGTTACTTTAGTTTTCAGAAGAGTTCATATGTTTTTCATAAACAGTACAAAACAGGTCGTTTATTCAGCTACATATTTTAACATTCTTCGGGATCAGTATCAACCCACATTTGAAGTAATTCTTGTTTATTTTTTTTCCTCTTTTGTCGTTTTAGTTACATTTTCTCAACTAATAACGGGTGTCCCAAAAATAATGAAGGATTTTAATTGGGCGCCATTTTCGTCCCGAAGAATTGGCACCATTGTAAAGGGTCACGTTATAGTAAAAGCGTTGCGGTCAGACAAAATGGACGCTATACGATGGACGAGCGAATGAAATGAAATTGTGAAAATTCATTACAAGTACAGAGAGTGTGTAACTGAGACTGTGCGCAAATTATGTGGAATTTTCGGTAGAAGGAACGCACCGAATGAAATAGTTGTCAAAAGATTAGTTGCCTAATTTGAACAAACAGGTTCGGTTGCAGACAATAAAAAACAGGCCTCGTACTGGCCGTTCAGCTGAAAATGTTGCTATGTTGAGTGATAGTGTGACGGAAATTCCCATAATCTCAGTGCGCCGTCGGTCACTGCAATTAAACATTTCAAAGAGCACAGTGCAACGGATTTTAATAAAAATCTGCATCTGCATCCATTCAAGATTCGGCTAACCCAGGAATTGAAACCAGACGACCATTTGATGCGCCGGACATTAGTTGATTGGCTGTTGGAGAATCAACAAGTGGTCGGTGATTTTGCTAAGAAAATCATCTCTAGCCACGAGGCGCATTTTCAATGGTTTAATGGTTATGTGAACAAGCAAAACTGTCGAATTTGGTACAGAAGACAATCCTCGGGTCGTTCAAGAACGATCACGTTATAGCCAAAGACTATCAGTGTGGTGTAGATTTTATGCTGGTGGGGTGATTGGCCCGTTCCTTTTTTAAAACGAGACTGAAAATGCAGTGACTATCAACAGATAACGATATTGAGAGATGCTATTGCACTTTTTGTGGCCTCATTTCGATGGCATGGATTTGCATGACATGTGGTTCAACAGGATGGTGCCACCTGCCATACGGCACGTGAAACCATCCACTTGTTACGGCAGAAATTTAATGGACGACCCATCTCACATAACAGTGAAGCGACTTGGACACCAACATCATATTATGATCTTACGCCATGCGACTTTTTCCTGTGGGGATTTGTAATGTACAAAGTTTATTCTGCTCAAATGAATACCATTCGTGAATTAAAGGCAGAAATTCAAAGAGTTATCAAAAAAATTCAGCCGCAGATATACGAAAGCGTGATACAGAATTTTCTTAAAAGAAGTCGAGTATTACAAATGAGTCGCGGAGGACATCTGTCCAATATCCTCTTCTATATTTAATGACCCCTACCCTTTAAGAATATACAGTGTAGGAAAGTACCGATGGTCTATCAGAAGTTACGTGAGAGCGATAAAGTAAGCCATAGAAATTCATGTGGCTAGATGGCTATAATGAAGGCGTCTAATATAATAATAAGAAGTGGATCTTATTTGTGGAAGAGCGAAATGGGCGTTGATTACTAGACGCCTTCATTATAACCATCCTTGTCTATCACATGGATTTCTATGGCTTACTTTATCGCTCTCAGGTAACTTCTGATAGACCATCGGTACTTGCCTACACTATATAAAACCTTTGCCAGCTTTTTAATATATTTTTTTTCTCATACGAAATCCTGCGTTTTTTTTGGGGCACCCTTTAGTTAATGTAGATTATGTATGGAGGCAGTTAAATAAATACAGCGACTACAAGTTACAATAGTTTATGCAAATATATAAAATAAAAGCATGAAACAACTGGAACATTGCTAGTAAACAACTGAATTAAAAACTGGAAAAATGAACCGAGTACGACTCTGGTTAAGAGCCGTGTTTCTCGAACTCTACTAATAATATCTAATACCCTAAAATTACAGCACGTGGAATATAGCAATTTTTTATTCTTAAATATGAATATAAAAAATGCACTGAAATAAGAAACTCTATAACAATTATATCAAGCGTCAGAAAATTCAACAAAACGTATTTTGCAACTTTAATACAACATGAGAAACTAATTGAGGGCAGGATTTCCTATTTCTCTGGTCTAATTTGTTTTTTGCATCTACTAATTAGTAACTGCTATTAATAAAAAACTGTGCGATCTTTTTCTATCGATTGATAAAGGAAATAGATGAGGACAACAAAATAACCATGACGTTACTAATTCATTTCAATTGTACTTAACTCTGTGTTTTAACAGAAGCACTCCGAAAAGGAGAACGAATTAGTAATAATGATTGAAAAACCTTGGCAATATTTACATTTGCTGAAAGTGTTTATTTGAGAAACAATAGCATTGGTGTTGTTTAAATTTAATTTGAATTGGTTATGCAACTTTTTATTAGCTTCATCATTAGTTTACTACAAAAACTGTTAGAAAAAAACTATTAGTGCTTATAGAATTAGATCAAATATATTGAGAATTATAGACTTGTTAACATCGGTGCAATGTTCGTTAACAATATTAAAAGAAATAATATGTGAATTTGATTAGTGAAATTAGATTGCCCTGAAAAACTTTTTAGCAATTATTTCTGTTTTAATTGCAAATGCACAAAACATATACAATTATAGAGAGTAATGAACACATAGACGTATCACAGACAATATAGCTTATCGCCACAGACTGCTACTTAAATGCTGGAAATTGGCAACCCGAAATAGATGTAGGGTCTCCTTAGCCGGCTTCCAGTTATAAAATTTAGCGTGATAACTCTTCTACTTGGTAATAGGCGGCAGTTCCAGCAGTGGCTTTGTTGCCAAATAATAACTGCTAAATAAATTTAATGCTTTCAATTATGTAATTAAAGAGACATGGAACTTATCTTCTGTTTGGAAATCACATTTGCCTTAAATGTTAAATAAAATAAATCAAGTTAGAATTAAAACATCATATTATGATCTTACGCCATGCGACTTTTTCCTGTGGGGATTTGTAAAGTACAAAGTTTATTCTGCTCAAATGTATACCATTCTTGAATTAAAGGCAGAAATTCGAAGTTATCAAAAAAATTCAGCAGATGATACACGAAAGCGTGATACAGAATTTTCTTAAAAGAAGTCGAGTATGCCAAATGAGTCGCGGAGGACATCAGTCCAATATCCTCTTATATATTTAATGACAATGTCTACCCTTTAAGAATATCGATAACGAAGGCTAAAAAGGCCACGCGCTCTACCCCACGCTCCCTCTCTAGGTGTCTTGAAATTGCTGGGGAAGGCCCAAAGACTCCTGAAGACAGCAGAGAGGGAGAGATAAATAGAAGCCCTCTATGAGGACAGAATCACTCTATCTCTATGGCACACTATAACTAAATCTTTCTCGCACACAATCAGACAAAAACGACAGAAACGAACCTTCTTTTAAAAATACATGGGATTTATCGTTATTAGAATAACCCATTTTAATTTTAAAAATTAAAAAAATTACAATGGGTTATTATGATGACGAAAAATAAAACATAATTAACTGTATTATTCAAATAACAATAATGTGCAAAAGTTCTTCAGGAATATCGGCAAATTTATTTTGGAGGAAGAATCCCGTCAATGAACACTAAAAAATATTATTAGAAACCTTAGGTGGCCAAAAAACAGCCCCGATCTCAGTCCTTTAGACATATTTTTGTGAGGACACTTCAACAAAATATATTATTAAAGACCTGAAAATTTACAAGCACTGAAAGAAAAATACAGGACGAAATGTTTGATAATTTTGAATTTGTTTTGGAAGCAATTAATAGTAAATTAAAACATATTTTCAACTGTATTATCACAATTACTTGCATGTTGATTTGTAAAAATTGTAGGTATTTTAATGTTATTTCATTTTTAGGTATTCCCCTTACGTTGTTGTAAAGGATAGTTATAAAAATCGTTGTTTGTTATTTTCATAAGGATGAATTTTAATTTTTTTAATGATTTTTTTTATTTTAAACATATATTTTATGCCTACAAATTTTGATGTCAAAAGAAATAAAGGAAAAGTCGTACATTTGTATTTAAAGTTTCTTTCTATCTTTAATTATTAAACCTATAAGTGGATGTCAAAATACAAAAAAAACTGTACCTACATTCCGCGACATACTAATAACCCACCTTGTATATTAAATAAATTTATCATCATCAAATATTAAAAAAATATATATTGCAAGCTGTTCAAAATATAATTACGAATTTTGTTTATTTGGAAATATATTTTCTGCAGTATTTCAATACCAAAAAAATGAAAATAGTAGGTAGCTAATTAACGAAATTATGATTAAATAACTTAATTGTAACACCGCTGCAAAATATTATATGAAACTACATAGATATTTTTTTTGATTCTTTAAAAACATTTTTATCAATACCTACATCATACATTTAAGTAAATACAGTAACGCAAAAAAGAAATATTGATAAAAAAGTGTACAAAAAAAAGTACGCCTGGCAACATTACCAAAGTCTTGTTTATATATTGCTAGGATACCCGTAGGTATGCGGGCCGCTGTATTTGATTCTTCCTAAAATTCTGCTAGTGGTGTACTCTACCGGCAATTCGGAAATTTAAAACTGCTGGCCTATTCCAGTAGCGGTCTGTGGCGATAGCTATTTTGTCTGTGGATGTATATAGGTAATGTTACAAATGAAATAGACAATGATAGCTTAAAATACTAAAAAAATTAATTATATTAAATTTAAGATATAATAAATGTTACTCAACATCTGATTTAAAATTATTAATACGTTTTTATTTTTTATTAATATGATACGTTTCTAAAATTAATATTCTATTTGGGATATGTATACGAGTATATATAACTGTGTGTTTGTTTTTCTTGATGCTAAATTTCATTTTTTATATACAATTAAAACAATAATCTATAACAAATTTTACAGCTCACTAATTTTTCCCTAATCAAATTCACATATTATTTTGTTTTAATACTCTTAACAAATATTGTACCGATCTTAAGTTTTAAATATTTTATCTAAATCTATAAAGCATTACGCTAGTATAAATTGTTCATTTTGTATAATAATTTTTGCAGTTTGGATTACTAAAAACATAAAAAATTAACAATAAAATAGAAAAGAGAACAAATATAATGAAAGACGATTGTCCTACTTACATTAAATCAGGTCTGAAATGATGTATTATGGCGCAGAAAGCAAGGCCGTCCCTCCAAGAAGTAGTCATATTGTCGATTTTGACACCCGGATAACCTTCTGTCATTTTGCGACACCACAGTTCCAGCCCTTTTGTTCCTCTTCGCTCACCCATTTTGGATGATGTTATTTTTGTACCTGAAATAAAACTAAGTATTAGTTTCTCTCACTACATTACTACTACATTTCCATTAATACTGTCAGGACCAGTAATTTGAATTATAAATTATTAAAAACATTGCCGTTGCTAGGAGACATTTACTACAATAATGGTCAATTGTACCGAATTTAATACGCATTATTACTTAACAATGAGTTATCTTTAGAAGCCCATTTGCACCGAAATTGTAAACTCAATAAAGCAATTATTAAAGTTGTAAGTTATACTTTATTTTTTAACGTATTGCACTGTGCTTAGTGAAGTACGTCTTCATAGCAGCAACATCGCAAAAATCTAGTAACTTCTAGTAATTTTCGTTACTTTATCTTAGGTCCTTCAGTTCTTTTTGTTTTTCTTTCAGTTCATATCATGGGCCTTACTTAAAATACAAGAGTAAAACCACGGCATAAAAGTGAAATTTATTGATTTTGAGTACAGGGTCTGGCTATTAAGTTTTAAGACTGACTATTGTGGCGAAGTGCGTGGTGCTATGTGCGGTCACCAGAAGTAGTTGGAAGCCTTTCGAGTGACCAAATAATTTCTACCACGAAGTTACAACGTTTTGCGTGAGGCGAGTTTTTGATAGTCGTCATGGAATTGAACAGCGTCTAACAATCAAGTTCTGTTCTAAAGCTGTTAAAACAGCCACGGAAACGTATCAACTGTTACAAATGGCGTATGGTGAGGAGTGTGTATTACGTCCGACTGTGGTTCGGGAGATTTTGTGATAGCGTGTCGTCACTGTCGTCCCTACACAAGCCGAATGGAAAACATTGAAGCTGTGCGCTCGCGCTGAAGTTTGATCGTCGATCAACCATCAGAATATTGGCAGATCGTGGACGATTGATCGACGATCAGACTTCAGCACAGAGGGCACAGCGTCAATGTTTTACAAGATTTTTAAAAAGAAAGTAAAATTGTGGAAAAATGTTTTACTCTGTATGAAGAACTTACGACGATGAAACAAAATTCTTCCTGTATTTTTGTACAACAAAGCATACATTTCACTATATTTTCAATAAAATTTCATTAGATTTGACAAGGGGAGGGGGTTACCACACTGACTTGTTATTCAAGCTACGAGTATCTGTTTGCTTAAAATAAGTATTTGAGTTATTAGAAATAAAATGTACAAATAATTGGGGGTGCAATACAAAGTGTATGACTGTTGTAACGTATTTATACGTAAATTAAATTTTTTATGGATATCTGAATTTGAAAACGATCTAAACACTAGAATTTATTAACAATGGGTTTTTTAAATTGACTTATATCCATTCGATCATTGTCTCGCAATAGACGAGTTTAATTTTTATAAACGATTTCGTTTTACATAATAGACACCTGAAATGGTAGATTGGCCAATAAATACAGTTGGCCAATAGATAAGTTTGATGCAAAAAAATATAACTTAACTTTATGAATGACTCTGTTATCTTAGTTAAACATCGGTACAAACGGCCGTAAGTGTGGTGTCTATATGCAGGGCGTCCCAGTTTTAATCTATCAGACTTCGGGAGTGGATAGAATAACATAAAATAATGGTACTTTGTCATATATTCATTTCGAAATCTCAATCGTTTTTGAAATATGTACTGGCTGTTAATGGTACATACAATATTTCAAATATCTTCTAGAGGTGTTTGAAGTAAATTTGGTGTGTTATATTGAGTCAAGTTTCCATAAAATACTGTAATATTAACAATTTTGCGCAAGCAGTGGCGAATAACTGAGTAAAACATCATTAAAAACGTAAAAATTTCGATGCTATTGAATATTTAGTAAACACGATAAGTTCATTTGATTTCCAATTGTATTTCAAAGAAAAACAAAACAGATCACTTTCGAGTTGTTATTTTTTCAAAATTACACACTGAATATAAATAAAATAACTCTAAAACTGTTCGATTCGTAAGAAACATTTACAAGATTTTTTGTGACAAAATCAATTTTAAATACAACGTAATCGTTAATAATAATAAGAGATAGATTTCTACGAAACCAATTTACATTAATGCAATTTTAAACATTTTTACTGCTATCCATTTTTATAAAAATCAGTAATATATTAACGGTATAAACTGAAGAGAAATTGAATTATCAGCGAAAAGTAATGAAACTATACAGCAATTAATGGCACATGTAAAACTTTCTCACATGTTAATGAGTATCATGAATTAATTCAATAAACATGTTCGTTTACGAGTCATGTACCTGCCTGTTCGCTTCAAGTAGAAAGATAGACGTGTCATAAATAAGATAAAAAAGGCATGCATATGCATACAATTCGAAGATTTCCATCTGCGATTGCTATCACATCAACTGCAAATTTATTTGGTAATATGTCATATAAGTTGCCCATTTTAAACTACTTTTCACATAGATTTTAAAATTAGTCAATCAGATTGTTATATATATACACAGATTTTTAAAATAATTTAGCTCAAATTTCTACAAATGATATGTTATAAGGTATACGCAGGTATTGGCATTAATATGTATTATTTAATGATAATAGTGATTTAACTTCTAATAATAATAATGATTTAACTTCGTTTACTGTGAGAGATTAATTAAAAATTCAGGGAGACTGGATCAGTTAGTGATCTTAAACACTCTGGCTGTCTTTCAGCAAGTCGATCCATACAAAACATCGAAGCAGTATGTGATTGTTGAGTCCAGGAACATCAATTCGACACGGTGGTCAAGGAATGGACATTTCGAAAAGCTCTTTACAGCGCATTCCCAAGAAGGATTTGCACCTTCAAAGTTTAAATGACTCAATAAGTGAATCTTACTGACCACCATGCAGAGCGAAGAGTTTTTATTGGTTGGAACAACAAGTGGATGTTGACTTTTTGAATAAAATCATCTTCAGCCATGAGGTTCATTTTCATTTTGATGGCTTCGTTAATCGACAAAATTGTTACATTTGGCGTTCAGAAAATCCACGTTTCATTGTTGAGAACAAATGCATCCACAACGTGTCACTGTTTGGCGCGGATTTTGAACTGGATGCATCATCGGACCATACTTCTTCGAAAATGCAGGCAATAACAGTTAATGGAGATTGATATCGCGACATATCCAGGTTTTTGTGCCTATATTACAAGAAATGGATGTAGATAACATATGGTTTCAATGAGACGGTGCCACATGCCATACAGCCCGCGAAACAATTCAATAACTGCATGATTAATTTCTTGGACGTGTAGTTTACTGTTTTGGTGCTCAGAATTGGCCTCCCAGATTATGCGAATTAACGCCGTTGGACTTCTTCCTTTGGGTTTTTTTGCAGTCTACCCACGTCTTGAAGGAGGAAATTAAGCACTGTATCAAAGAAATTCAGCCGCATTTATGCAAAACAGCCATGGAAAATTTCGACAAATGAGTGCGTATGTGTCAGCAAAGCCGTGGAGGCCATTTACTCGATTATCAATAAAAATTTACAATTTTTAATTAAAAACCTGTGTTTTCTATCAAAATTACTTCCTTGGGAACTGAATTTTGGGACACTCTTTATATGAATATAGGTATAATAAATTACAGGCATTTACATACTAACAAATTAAACGAGTCAAGTTAATGCTACTTCTAAATTAAGTAACACCATTGACAGGTTCGAATAGTTATTAACCTCGTCAATAGGTTGTTACGCTTTGAGAATCTTTATTATATAGAACTATTGTTTCTGGTTTTCAAAGTCACAAACAAACTAAATGTCATAGTGTCGGTAACCTTTAAAGGATACCTAGCTTTAAGTCATGGCGAATGTGATTCATTATTCATTCATTTTGAAACCAAATTCGCAGATAGTTGTTTCAAAATCATAATAGTGTTTTCATTCCACTTCATTATTTCGTATTACCGACTTCATTTTTTATAACTGGTCACTATGGAAGCAGTATAGACCTCCGATCGAATAAAAGAATGGACGGATAAATGGACATATGAGTATTTTTGGTTTAAAAGTCTGGAAAATAAAATTTTCATTTACTTTTTTACTTTTTGCAGATTACTTTTTCATTAACTTGAATGATAATAACATACATAAAAATTGATGTAATCACCAAAAAAATATATATATTTTAAGACGCCACCCAAAATCAAGAATAAAAAAGTTTACAAAAGTGAGGTACCCAATCCGGGAATACACTGTATAATAGATGTCCCAAAATTCAGGCAAGATTTGGATTTTGCACCTTTTGTGCGGTAAAGTGTTGCTAATGAAAAAAAAAAGAGAGCGTGACAGCTGACAGTTCAAAGTTATTAAAAATGGAGCGCTACAGGAAAGAACAACGTGTTTTCACTGTTGAGCAATATTTTAAAAATAATGAACTTTTTGCAGCTACAATTTACAATTTTCGTACAAAATATGGTCGGAATAGTGATTTAACTTCATCAACTGTGAAGAGATTAATGGAAAAATTTAGAGAGATTGGATCAATTAATTAGTGATCTTAAACACTCTGGTCGTCTTTCAACAAGTCATTCTACACAAAACATGGAAGCAATTCGTGAAAATGTTGATAAGAGTTCAGGAGCATAAATTTGGTACCGTGGTCAAGAATTGAACATACCGAGAAGCTGCCTACAGCGTATTCTCACCAAAGATTTATATCTTCATAATTACAAAGTTCAATGGACTCACGAACTGAAGCCCACTGACCACGTTGAATGGATTATGGAACAAGTGGATGCAAATTTTTTGAACAAAATCATTTTCATCTTGTTGGCTTCGCTAATCAACGAGTGATTATTGAGAAACAAATGCATCCACAACATGTCCACTGTTTGGTGCGAATTTTGGGCAAGAGGCATTATCGGACCGTGATGCTTCAAGGTGCAGCTGGTCATGCATTAAAGTCAATGATGCTCACTATAGGGTCATGATAATCCTTTTCTTTGTGCCTGAATTGCAGGGTATGGATGTAACAACATGTGGTTTCAACAAGACGGTGCCACATGCCATATAGCCTGAAACAATTTAATTACTGCATAAGTCATTTCCTGGCCGTGTAGTTTTGATAATCAGAATTGACCGTCCAGATCATGCGACTTAATGCTGTTGGATCTTTTCTTTGAGGTTTTTTGTCTGTTTAAGTCTAAGGTTTATGCCAACAAGCGCACGTCTTGAAGCAGGGAAATGAGCGCCGTATTAACGAAATTCAGCCGCATTTATGTAAAACGGTCGCGGAAAATTTTGTCAAAAGAGTACGTACGTTCCAGCAAAGCATTGGAGGCTATTTACCTGATACATTATTCTATACGTAACCCTATTCTATATACGTCATGAATCAATAAAAAATTTGCAATTTTTAATTTTAAACATTTCTTGCGTGTATTTTGGGACACCCATTATAAGGTGAAAGTCTATGCCACTACACGGCTACTATTACTATACCCTATCAAAATCAATATGTGTACACTGTACACGTAACATACTGTTTGAATAAATATAATTTATTATTACATAAAAAATAAGAGGAGCAGGTAGCAGTTGGGAAACAAAAGTTGCAAATAACTATTACAGGCAATTTGAAACATTTTCTTGGTAAAAACAAATAATTTTATTGAGTAAACTGTTTTAACTTAAATAAGAGACATTATGTTATTTGAATTTACTTCATATTATAATACAATAGCCGATAACGTTTCCAACAGAAATGATTTGTCATGGTTATTTCCACATTACATAATATGGGCTATGATGATTTTAAATCAAACCAAGGTCAACAAAATATATTGAAAAATATTGCGATTTAGACAGTAGAATTATTTATATTTAAATTTTTGCTTTGGAAAAAAAATAAAAAATTGATTTGAAAAAAAAGTAGTACAATAAGAAAAAAATCGAGATGAGTTGTAAACTAGTACTTAACGAGACAATTTAGAACTAAATTTAAACTTGAATTTAATTGGAAAGAAAATTTTTGCACCTGTTTAGGTCGAGTTGAAAAATATTCGGTGATATAAAAGTGTAACAAATATACAGAAATAAAATATTTTAAATTAAAAAGAGGCAACGAGATGAAAAAGAAAACAGATATTGTAGCGATGAGGGACAAACAAAGAATATTATAAATTTTTCTCCATTATTCGGATATTTTGGCATTTGTGTAAATACATTTAAATAAACTTGCCACCTGCGGCACCTGCGCTAAAGTCAAAATGGTTTTAAAGAAATTTTTTGCTAAGAAAGTTTCTTAATTTCTCGTGCAAAAGGAAGCCTTGAAAATAAAACATGTAGAATAAACAATTATGTTTGTTTCTAAAGACAGATTAATCAGTGCTTATAAAATTTTACTAATATTTAAGTGACTTTTATCACAAGGAGAAAAATAGAATCATATATAACACTATAAATCCAATTGTAACAGGGGTGTGTTAGATGGAGATCTATTTCAGTCTTATCCACCTGTTCTTGGGGTTTTGCCCTTGAATAATAATCTTTCGGGCTAGCAATTTGTATATTCCTGTTTGAGTAACTATCAATTTTTTTAATGTTATTTGATTATTCTTGACTGTTTCCTACAATAATAATAATAAGAAGAAATATTTTTATGCAAAAGAAGTACATAAAAGTAAAAACACCATTTTTATATACCTATACACCACAGGACATCCTGTGTAATAAATTTAAAATTGTATTATAATGTTTACATCATAACTTCGTGTACGTGGTTAGTAGTGCTTTGTAATCTACCTGATAGTTCCTGGTCGGCTACAGGAGGAAAATAATAGGTGAAAATCTCACGATAAGTGCAAGTCGCTGTTACCCAACTTTTAACTGGGGATTAATTCCCGATCATCAGAGATGCATCGCGTCACGATCCATATTGCGGCGCACGTGAGAAATTGTAAGCAGATATTTAATCGTGATATCTTCAGTTGTAGGCCGACCCTGGATAATAAGTAATGAATATGTTGCGACCCAATAACATTTGATTTTCACCTCGATCACTCAATTTCATTATATTATTTCATACGTGATAAGGCAATGTAAATAGCCATTGTTCGCGCCAGTTGACGCGTTGTGTGGCGCAAATTGGTTAATCATTGTCTTCAAATAACGGTTTACTAAAAAAGATGGGCAGGGCAATGCGAATAATTCATTTTCAATTTGTGGATATTGAATTAGATAAATATACAGCAGCTAATACTTCTGTGAAAATTTTCGGTTTAGTTTAATACAGCATTTGTTATATTATTCAGGAAAAATAGCAAAGCATTTTAGAAATATCAACTTTTCTACCTTTAGAGGATCTTTTGACAGCTATGATAATTGTTCTGAAGTCGTCTGATATCCATTAACATTGATATATTAATCAGGAATAAAGTACAGGTACATTCGGATATTTAAGGTTTGATACTAAGTTCTGAAATCCACATTTTACTATAAACCACTAATAATCTTTCGTGGCAAGTAGACACACTTTTATATAGTAGAATTAAACAAATCCCAGTGAATTTATATGTATAGTTTTGCCGAAGTCAATTGAAGAACCAATAATTTCAAGGTATGTACCAGGCTCGGTCGCTAAGCAGCAACTCGGCATTGAAATATTTGAAAAAAAAAATATTTGAAAAAATATACAGATCTGGTAGAAATGTATACGCTCAGTTGAAGAATGAGCGTGCGGGTAAAGAGTAATGCGCACTGTTGCTCTGGTCCATTGCGTCATAAAATTCAAGTCGCCTAGCAGTGCAGTGCGGAAATGCGGAATTTGGTGTGAATCAGATAATTTTAATTTATTATAGGCACCCTTCTGTTAATCACTATATTACGATTACGAAACGGAGAAATAAGAGGGATATTATTTGATTTACTAATATTATTACAGCATGGCATTTTGGAGACCTTTTGAAACGGAACAAAACGAAATTTACCATCAATATAATAAAATTGTTTGAGGGGCATAAATAATTAAAATATGTTGTTGGTTAAATGAACATATAATAGAAATTTTCTACACATTATATACAAATTATTACAATTTTCTACCTTTAGGAGAAAACTTTTTTAGGGACACCCATGAAACTCATTAAATTTGATTGCTCGGTTTTTTATGCATGTTCAACTGACTTCAGAAGAACTATACAGGTAACTTGAGGTTAGCTGATATTCAAAATACTTAGAGAAAGACCAAAATTATATGTTATTGTTTACAACCCAATATTTCTATTTGGTAAAGGTTTATGAAAGTATGCTCCGGATGCTCAGGTTACTCTCTCTATCCTTGTTATTCTTATGGTTCTAGAAGGCGAAACTAAATGCTTTATAAAAAACTTAATTACACAGGTGGCTGCAATCAATACAGTATTAATATGATAGGAAGATAAGTGCCAAATGAGCTATTTCTGTTGATATTTACACAATGATATTTTTTACTATGAAATCGCAATATTCTTCTTAATTCAATATTGTATTTATTTCTATGGGATAGGCATTAATTACATTTGTTTTATTACCGGAGGAATATGGTCTTGGGAAAAACAATAAAGGTTGAAAACTCTTTACTTCTGCCCAAGCTTTTGAGAAAATTATTATCTTCTTCAAGAGTTCAACAATTTTTACAAAAATTTTTAATTAATATATTATTATAACTGATTTACAGAAGAAAGTAACTTCAGAAATGCGAAGTACACAATGAAGATGGCATGTTAAGAATACTTAACAACAATCAAATTATAAACATTCACAAACTGTAACTACATAAACGAACAAAAAACAGGCCAACATTTTACAGTTAAAAATTATTGTCGAAAAATTACATTTTTTTTAAATAATTAACATTATTAAAATTAAGTAAGTACTACTTTGGTCAATGTAATACAAATTCAATATGTCCTAAATCTATAAAATTAGCGTCGACAGTGAACAGGAATGTATGTAAGAAATTAATGTAAAAAACTTGCGAAAGAATCTTTTGTACCTGTCTTTTAGATATACCTACAAATTTTTACCCTATATATTAATCTATTTTTATAAACTTATCATATATGTGATTAGGGGAACCTCATAAAACCGAATATCAAAAGAGGGGAAATTGTTATTAACTTTTATATTTTAATATACAGGGTGTCCCGTTCATGCTTCAAAAAAACTTGTGTGTAAGTTCCTCATGGGAAAATAATGGGGGTAGTTCATGTAACATTTTTTTCTTAGACGCCCTGTTTTCGATATACAGTGTGTTGAATTTGTTACTTTCCAAATCGTTTTCTTTAATTATTATCTTTAAATCGGCGAAAGATAAAAATGTCAAAATTTGTACATAATCATCAACCGTGCGTTAAGAATAATGTGCAAACGCTTTCTTTCTGAAAAGCAGTGTCGTCGATACGGGTAATTGAAGGGGTACAATCGAAGAAAAAATATGTTAAAAGTCAAAATTTATTACATTTCTAAACGGTTCTGTAAACTCTAAAGGATACTACAAAAAAAAGGTATTCGGTAGTATGTACCATTTTCGAGAAAAATGAAGTTGAATTTTTTTGCTCACATAAGAAATTTTAGATGTTGTAAACTACTACACTACCATTACTAAAATAAACAATTGTTGAATGGACTGAATTGTTGATGGACATGAATGCTTAAAAAAAGTGATAAAAACAGAAAAATATTAGGAAACAGACTCGGAGACATACAGAACAATTGCTGCGCAATTAAATAAATGTGCAAATTCGAAATACTACAGTAGATACTGAAATTGTCCCCCCATTTCCTTTTGTGCAACTTCATTTTTCTCGAAAATGGTACATGCTGCCCAATTTCGACAAGTATACCTTTTTATTTGTAGTATGCTTTAGAGTTTACAAAACTAGAATTAGAAATGTAATAAATTTTGACTTTTAACATTTTTTTTTCGATTGTACCCCTCCAGTTACCTGTATCGGCGACACTGCTTTTCAAAAAGAAACGGTTTGCACATTATTCTTAACGCACAGTTGATGTTTGCTCGTGTACAAATAATTAGTTCTAACAATTTTTTATTACTAAGAAAATGTAAAATATTTAAAATATTTAGCTTTAAATCAAAATAGGCGAAGAGGCAATTTAAATTTGCAAAGTTTTATGTTTAATTTAAATTAACGGAGTTTCACGACCATAGGCGTACGTTGCAAAATTTGTGGAGGGGAGAATGGTGTTGGACTTCCCCAATTATAGGGTTTTAAATAATATATTTTTTAAGATTTTTCCTGAAAAAGCAGCATAAAGTAAAAAATATTTGTGCCAATTTTCAAATTTTAAGCTTTAAAATTATTCATTCCTCATTAAAAAAAATTCAATTTTTTATTTTAAAATTTTACACCCTGTATCTTGGAAAGCATTACCGGACCCTTATTTATATGAATTTATTTTCTTATTTCAAAAAGTTGTATCGTCTGGTAAAGTTGAAGCCCTGCAATTTGGGTCACCCTGTATTGTAATGTTTCAATTTTAAAAATGTAAAATCAAATATTTGTAAGCCTTATGCAAACATCCTACATTTTTTTAAAAGATATCCTATATCAGAATTTAATGTATGTACTATGAACAAATTATATTGTGATGTTGAAATGTAACGTTCTGTTTCAGGCTTGTTTGGAGTTTTCTTCGCGCTATCACATTGGAATCGACTTCCCTGTACGACCCATGTAACTGAGTCAGAAATGGATATAGCAAAATCCATTCTTGAGTATTGCAAACCTGCTGGGTATGAACTCTTGAAATTTTACCCTCAACTTACAACGGACTTCTTTCCACATCGTTGGTTATGTATATACAATCAAACTGAAACAGATAACAATTACAATCCATCCTTCTTAAACCTGAACAACATTAAAAGCGACTTCAAAATATACTCTCCTGTAGGATGCGAAGTCGCAAGTGCGGCTATCCAAGCGACACCATCACAGACATATGTTGCTGTTACTTTCATCGTCAATTGTCTTTGCAGGAACACTTTTAAACATAGCGACTACGATAAAATATAAAAAAAATTTGGTAACTGTAAGATCAGAGCCCGATGATTTTTGTTATTTTAACGCCAAGTAAATGGGATAAATAATTACACTAGATACGGTTCCAGTAAAAAAGTAAAAAAAACCTTTATATTATACATAATTTAAAAATCGCAATATAATTAATTTGAATATAGTCAGTGTCGTATCTAATACAATTTTTTGTTTTAAATCTTCGAACCGTAAATTAAACATACATAAATATCTCGAGTTTTATCCTCTCGACTTCTGTTTTTTTCTCCAATTGCGTCACCTGAATCTGCTGTAAAATAAACCATAGGTAGAGTAATCGATTTATAAAGACAATATTTATCATTGTAAAACCCAAATTTTTAAAGGTAGACAATATTAAATTAGTTCAGTTACTAATTTTGTCCAAATTAATTGGATAATGTAAAGCTTACCTGCAGATGCCAGTTTGTATATTAGTTTACTTCTGTTGCTGGTCATTCGGAAATTTGAGAAATTTGATGGTATAGCCATTTCTGTTTACTTCAGTGAATTCTACGCTTTTACATTTTTACTTCCACAAGCGGAAGTGACAACGTTACATTTGAAGTGGCAACGCAATAACGCAATATGTATGCTGCTTTGGAAGTGCCAAAGCATCTCGTTTACATATAAAGGTAATTCACCTATGTGAACCTGGCACCCGACTTTTCAAAATTCAATTTTTTTTTTGAAATTCTTATAGATTTTCGTTTGTAGTTGTTTGCAGTAACAATATTTTCGTTTGTAGTAGCTCAAAAAAAAGTTATATGGCCTATAAAAAAACCCATCCCCCCAATTTGGCCGCACTTAAATCTGATGGTTGATTCCTATAGAAAATCGTTTGTAGTTGATTGTAGTGAACGAATTTTCGTTTGTAGTTGCAAGGAAAAAAAGTTAGAGCTATTTTCAAAATTTGCCATGAGTAAATTTAGAAAGCGCTTCCAATTTCAAGTTTATTTGTGTATAATAACTTCTACACGTCAAATTATGTTTTTAAAATTGTTTAAAGCTGTTTGTAGTTGCACATATTCCATTTGTAATTCAGTGCAAACTAATGAAAAATGACTACACTCCAAACTCTGGCTCCAAAATCGTTTGTAGTTGCCTGTGGTGGTGTTTATTTCGTTTGTAGTTATATGAAAACTGACGAAAGGTCACTAAACCCCAAACTCTGGCTTTAAAATCGTTTGTAGTTGTTTGTAGTAGCCTTCATTTCGTTTG